>NW_010129670.1:0-298 GCF_000699245.1 Pterocles gutturalis | reverse complement strand
TTGGGTGATGTGTGCCCCATTTGGGTGATGGGTGCCCCATGTCTGGGTGATGGGTGCCCCATGTTTGGATGATGGGTGCCCCATGTTGGGGTGATGGGTGCCCCAGGTTTGGGTGATGGGTGCTCCACGTTTGGGTGATGGGTGCCCCATGTCTAGGTGATGAGTGCCCCATACTTGGGTGATGGGTGCCCCATATTTAGGTGATGGCTGCCCCATATTTGTGTGATGGGTGCCCCACATTTGTGTGATGGTTGACCCATGTCTGGGTAATGGGTGCCCCACGTTTGGATGATGGGTG
>NW_010129669.1:0-2344 GCF_000699245.1 Pterocles gutturalis | reverse complement strand
CCAC
This sequence comes from Pterocles gutturalis, assembly GCF_000699245.1. Taxonomy (NCBI): domain Eukaryota; kingdom Metazoa; phylum Chordata; class Aves; order Pterocliformes; family Pteroclidae; genus Pterocles; species Pterocles gutturalis. The sequence continues at coordinate 2,340 of NW_010129669.1, read as the reverse complement.
CCAGTGAATTGCCTCAGGTCTCTGGGTAAGGGTGAGGGCGGTTTTCCGGGGGGGCGGTGGAAAACGGTCCGAGGGTGCCTTCTCAGCAGGGATATAATCACGTCAAGCGGAGTTAGCCTGCGTGTTACTCCGTCGTTAACCCATCAGAACAATTACGATGTTTTCGAAGCACAAGTGCCACAAAATCAAACCTGGGTCTTTTATCTTTGCAGGGCTTGGAGCCATTTTGTCTATTTTGTCTATTTTTTACCTTTTAAAAAATTTTTCTTTAAGCCAAGTGTCAATACCAGAGGTAAAGACTTATAATGCTAAATAGCAGAGGGGTATTTTCCAAAAATCACTCCCCTCCCCGTTAGGGCTCCATTGGAATCGTCATATTTAAAGACTAAACAGTTTTGTGCTGAAGAAATTATCTTTCTGCAGGACAGATTTTTTTTAAGAAGTTATTGTAGGAGATAAAAACTAACAAAGAGAGAATTAATTAATTATCACGACTAGCGCACTGTCGCTGTTGTTATTAATTGAACTGGGAGGCTGGCTGTCATTCGCATAATTCCTACGATTTCTTGAGGAATGTGGCCTATGAGAGGGGGAAAAAAACAAACAGAGAATCACCAGGCGCTGCCTCGCAGACTAGGTGGGATGGGGGATGATGCTGAACTGCTCATTTAAACTCATTTTTTTCAGAAAAAGTGGCAGCTCCTTTCACTGTGGGATGAATCCGAAGGAGGGTTTTTTTCTGAGTGGCCTGATTGGTAAACTTTATTCGGGTTTGGTTTTGGTGGGGGTTTTTTTTTGTTGGTTTTTTTTTTTTTTGTGTGGATTTTTTTTTTTTTTTTTTGGATCGGATTATTCGGATTTGGTGCCGTGGGATCTTTGTGGAGTCTCTCTCTCTCTCAATAGGTGTTAGGCTGTAACTAGGAGGCGCTGAAAACCTAAGGTGGAAAAATTTACAACTTGATCAGCTCCAAACCACACACACCCAAAGAAAAAAAAAAAAATCTGCTACTGTTGCAAACATATGTTACGGATTAAGTTAAGCAAATGGCTCTAGTTTTTGCAAGATTGAAAGCTGATAATGAAAACTTATGTGCTAAGAGTTTGGCTTTTGTTCTAACTCCAGTTACTTAAACGCTAACAAATCCTTTCTACCTTTCCGGGAAACAAAATAAAACCAACAAAACTCCATCTCGCTGGGAAGGGAGCCCTGAAAATCACCGTTCTGCCGGAGCTCTGCCTGCCCTGAGCTTTGAATTTCCCACCAGCTCAGCTTGTCCAGGTATTCGTTTCAGGGAAGAAATAGGAGAGGGCTCGGTCCTTTCCAAGCGCCCCAGACCACCCCCGCACGGGTTAAGGGTCCAAGCCAGCCCACCCTTCTCTCCTCATCGGGGGGTGTCACTCCGGAGAGGCCAGCACCCCATGTCAACACTTTAGGAGTTTGGATTCTTTTTTTTTTCTCCCCTTCGCAGCGCAAAAATCCTCACGGCAGCGTTAGTTATCGCTCTCCTTTGCCGAGGAAGACTTCAGGAGGAAGGCTACATCCCATGGTCCCCTCTAGAGCTTGCCCCCCTCTTGCCGCCCCCCTCCCTTTCCCGGCCGAAGTCCTTGATGCTCTCCCTGGGCGGGAGTTGTTTGTCCGGAGCATCACCACTCGCCCCGCATGTCGCACCCAGAGATAGGAAAAAAAACCATCCCGAAGTCAAGGCTGGTATCCCGGAGCCGCACCGGTGGGGCCGAAGGGGAGAAGATGGAGTGTGGGTCAGTGAGCAGCAGGATGGGGAGGGGGACTGCTGGTTCCACGTGGGACCGGGGACACGCAGGGATTTTCCTCCCCTGCTAGTGAGCAGCGTGGATGTGACATTGACAAACGGCCGAAAGACAGGAAAAGTAATTTCAAATGAGTGTGAAGGGTTACAGGAAAAAAGGGAGAGGAAAGCGCAGAGGAGGTCTCGAGACTCCTCCTCGGGTGGGGAAAGATTCTTTATCTTTTTCCAAAGAGAGAGGAAGAAAAAAAAAGTCTCCAAAAAAGGGAAATAAAATATATTTAAATACATTTGTTATATTCGTACGGGAAACTTTCTGTGTGCCCCAGGCAGAGGGGAGCCCAGAGGGGGAAAAACGTGTTGGAATAATCCTTTCCTTTCCGCAGAGCGCGGCCAAGCATGCGGGGCTCCGTGTGGGAGCGGGGCCGCGGTCACGGCCATGTACGGGAGGTGGGCAGAGCGGGGGGATGCGGGGAGGGTGGCCAGTGCCGTGGGCTCTAGTGGGTTGGGATAAGGGGCAGAGAGGGACCTGGTCCTGGGAAGGGAGACAGAGTAATAGATATCGGGGGGGGGGGGG
>NW_010129668.1:473-2266 GCF_000699245.1 Pterocles gutturalis | reverse complement strand
TATACACATAATAATAGGCTCCCTGCCTGAAAGCAGATCCAGCAAATCCTTAAACATCTCTTTACTCACACAAGTAGTTTCAGTGTGAAAGCTTGAGCCCAGTCTCAGGCCTCGAGTGGGGCCGTGCAGGGACCTTCAGGGGACACCAGGCAGGTGGCAGCGCTGGAGCATCCTCTGGACTGCTCGGGCCACGAGAAACCAGGGGCATAACCCCAAAAATCTTAACACAACACAATGGGGTGGTTGCTGGCTGGGACAGGACGTATATAGGGGCATTTCTGTACAGGCAGCTGCTGTGCTGGGAAGAACCAGGATGTCTCCAGCAATCCCCTTCCTGCCTCCAAAATGGGATAAAATAACCCAGGGGAAGTGGGGTGAACCCATGCCTGGGATGAGGAAGGAATCCCAGCATCGATCCATCACCTCATTGGGAGAACCTGCATCCCACCCCATAAAGGGTGGTAACGGTTATCTGCATCCCGGAGGCAAAGCCCAAGCTCAAATACAATTAAAAACCAGGTTCCCGAGGCTCTGCACAGCACGAACATCTCAGAGCACCCTGTGCAGTCAGAGACATGTGTTTCCCATCAGGAAAGGACTTTAAAAGACAAAATGGGAATAAACGTGAATATATCAATCGTCGTGTATTAACCGATAGAACCAGGAGGAGAGAAGCCAGCCCTTCTACAAAAGCCATCAGGGCGTTGGTGTAACGAAAACAAAGCTCTGTCCTGTTATTTTTAAATCAAATAACCCTCACTGGAATCAATGCTCAACTTTACATGTGTAAAAATATGTGCATCCATTAAAAGCCTGTTTATTTACAAGGAATTTTATGCACTGCTTGGATCCGAAAGCAGCGCTGGCCAAGGGGCACAGTTAAACAGATCCACTCAACGCTCTTCTGGGATACAAAAGAAGTATCCTGGATACCTATTCCATAAAAAAAAAAAAAAAAAAAAAAATCACACTATCACCTAGAAAATCCAAGATGTGCTCCCCAAACCACAGCTGCACACATGCTACAGAAGAAAAGTGTTTTTTTAAGCAAGACCAGATGAAACCAGCAAGACCACAGAAGGACCAAACAGGGAGGTTTCAGCAGCACGAAACACAAATCATCAGAGTTTTCACTGTTGGCCAGTTGCACTTCACCATGGGCACAGCTGCACGGGGCAGAGGAAGCAACGGCTGGAGCCGCGAGGCCACATCTGGCAGGGTGGCACATCTGCCTTCCCACACCACCAGCTGTCCCCAGGGCCCCAAATCCTGCACTGAAAGGCTCCAGCAGAGGCAAAGCAGGCAGGGGCAGAGGATCAGGTCACCACGGGGTGCCACGGGATGAGCCCCCCAAGGTGTGACTACAACACACCAGGCTCAGCGGGGTGCACACCCCACAGGGGGGTGGCAGTGCCCCAGCTCTGGGAGTGTGCACCCCAATACGGGGTGTTTGCAGGTGTCCCTATGGGAGGCTGCACTGCACAAACCCCTGGGGGTGAGCACCCCATGGAGTGACTGCAATGCACCGACCCCCATGGGGGTCAGCAGCCCACAGAATAACTGTAATGCACCAGCCTCTGTGGGGAGGGGGCCACCCTACGGGGTGACAGCAACCCAGTGGGGTGACAGCAATGCACCAGCCCCTGTGGGGTGACAGCAACCCAGCGGGGTGACAGCAATACCCCAGCCCCTACAGGGTGACAGCAACCCTGTGGGGTGACAACAGCCCTGTGGGGTGACAGCAATGCACCAGCCTCTACAGGGTGACAGCAGCCCTGTGGGGTGACAGCATC
>NW_010129668.1:0-312 GCF_000699245.1 Pterocles gutturalis | reverse complement strand
ACAAAGGCCCGGGGGGGTGACAGCAATCCCCCAGCCTCTACAGGGTGACAGCAACCCTGTGGGGTGACAACAGCCCTGTGGGGTGACAGCAATGCACCAGCCTCTACAGGGTGACAGCAGCCCTGTGGGGTGACAACAGCCCTGTGGGGTGACAGCAATGCCCCAGCCCCTACAGGACGAGCATCCCTATACGGTGACCGCGATGCAGCAGCCCTCAGGGGAGCAGCGTCCCCGTGGTGCCCCCTCCCCGGAGGTTAACCCCTTCCCGCTGCGGTGCCCCCTCCCCGCTGGGTGTCCCCCCGCCCCTCCCCG
>NW_010129667.1:1604-2680 GCF_000699245.1 Pterocles gutturalis | reverse complement strand
TAAATATATAAATATATATATATAAAATAAATATATATAGACCTTTAAAAAAAGCTATATTAAAAATATATAAAATGCATTAAAGGCTCAGTTGGACTCTGCAGGCAGAAGCCACTCTGAGAATCTTTATTATGATAGAGCACTTAACGAGATATTTTAAAGTATTGCATCTGTACAAGTAAGAAAATATTTTGTCTAAATGCATCAGTGTATTTGTATTTTTTTGCAAGTGAAGGTTTACAATTTACAAAAAAGTGTGTATTAAACCAACAAAGCTGCAGAAGGAATTTAAAATAATAATAAAGTGTAATTTTTTTTTTGTTCTAGTTCTCAGTCTGTATATATGTAAAATGTGGTTTCGCACGGTGCCTTTCTTTTCAATGGAAGTTTTCAATGTATGGACTATATTGAGCTCAGTTTCTTCAAGGTACAGCCTGATGTTGCAAAAGGAGTTTTGGTGGAACTCTCTATCGGGGAATGTTTTATTTTTCTGGTTTTGGATTATTTTTTTTTGGTCTTATTTTACATGCTTGTGTTATAAACAATCTCGGGAGACAGGGTTTGGGCTGTGTCTAAACTGCATTAATGCGTTCTGTAAAATATAGCTGTACAAATAAAAGAATAAAATGAAGAAAAGTGAAGTATGATGGAGTGAGGGGTCTGTTCTTGGCTGTCGTTCTCCTTCAGCACCTTGAAGGCTGGGGCTGAGCATCCCCATCCTCGGCCGCAGCTCTGGGCTTGGTGCAGCTCTCGCCCTGCATTCAGAGCCACAGCTGGGTGGAGGAGCCTCTTCCAGAGTCAAGGGAAGATGGTCTCTGGCGTAAAGTCAGAGTAAGACTCAGGCTCACTGCTCTGCATCCCAGTAGGTGCTGTCCCACTGTGTCACCTCCTTGATGCTTTCTGCGCTTACACCAAATCGTTGGCAGAAATGGGGCACAGCCTGGGAGAGACCTTCTGCTGACCGGCCCCAGGCTCCTTCCCCATGGCCGGGAGGTTATTCGTGTTTCCTGGAAACCGATGGCATTGCCAGAGCGACTCGGGGAAGACGGCTGCCTGCTGCTCCCCTTGCTTTCCGG
>NW_010129667.1:1202-1432 GCF_000699245.1 Pterocles gutturalis | reverse complement strand
GCTCCCCCAGCAGAGAGAGGGGCTGCTCTGGTCCATTGGGGTGGCTGTGCGGAGCTGGGGGCCAAAGCTGGGGTGAGCAGGTCCTCAAGAAGTGGGGATGCCCTGGGATGCTCTGTGCAAGCCGTGCAGCAGCTCTTGACTTATGAAGGCTCACTGGGGGCAGAAAACCAAAGCCCTTCATCCCAAAAAGCTGCTCTGCATTGCCGTGGCAGGGCCCGCTGCCAAAAGCG
>NW_010129667.1:0-1151 GCF_000699245.1 Pterocles gutturalis | reverse complement strand
GTTTTAGTTTTAGTTTAGCTAATTGATGGGTGGGGGGGTGACTCACAGTGGGGGGGACCTGGAAACTGAAGGTGGTGAGGAGGATGGGCTTTTCCGTGCACCATGGGCAGAGGTGGACGCGAGACAACCCAAGCAGCCCTGCATGGGAGGGAAATGCCAATTTGCGACACTGCCTTGCAGGTCTCCCAGCTCCTCTGGTTTGTCTCCCAATGAACTACATCTGCCAGCATGTGAAGGAGCCCCCAGAAAAGCGAGGGGGGCTGGAGCCAGGCTCTCCCTCCTCCTGCTGCGTGATCTGGCCGGGCAGGATGGTACAGGGTGGGGGGGAAAAAAAGAATGACAACAAATGGGGCATTGCCTAAGCACTGCGAACAGCAAAAACCTGCTTTCCCACCTTGCTCCCTCGCTGGCTTTCTCTCCCCACCTCTCCCTTGTAGGTTTTTGATGTTTAGTAAAGCTGGTTTTCCTCATGGCGGGGTTTTGACAAGCTGTCCTCATTTGACACACATGCTTAGGTTTCTCCCCTCTCTGTCAGGAGTCTTTGGGCTCTGTACCTCTCTGATTACTGCAGTTGTCACTTTTAGACGTGGCTGGGCCGGGCTGACAGCCCCGCTTGCCCCGGACAAGCCGTCTGCGTAACCATGACCTCTATTTCCCGTTGACTTGCTCAGCTGCATTTGCAAAATAAATATAGTATTTTCCTGGATCATAGCTGCGTTTCCTCCTCCTGACAGATTTTTTTTTTTTTTTAAACAGTGAGGTCACAGCTTTTCCAGGCAGTTCAGCTGAAGTGATAGCAATCGCTCCCTTACCATCCGCAGGGCAGAGGTCTGCAGGCATCTGGCACAGCTTTGCTCAGCACCGACGGCGTTTGCAGAGGCGAGGGGACAGGCACACACAGGGCTGCTTCACACGTATGCTATGGCTGTGGAGCCCACAAACATCGAACTGGTCAAGCCTGCCCATGTCAGGACCATGGGGTTATTTGCCCTTTGAAAACCCTGCTCCAGATTGTGGTGGGTTTGCCCTTGGATGGGAGCCAACCCCACACACACCTGTCCGCTCAGCCTCCCCCCTCCTGAGGATGGGGGAGAGAATTAAAGGGGTAAAGATAAGATAGACTGAGATAAGAACAATTTAATAACTCAACT
>NW_010129666.1:0-1850 GCF_000699245.1 Pterocles gutturalis | reverse complement strand
ACCTACAGGAGAGATGGGGAGGCACTCTGAGTGTAGTGACAAGACAAGGGGTAACGGGTATAAGCTGAAAGAGGGTAGATTTAGACTAGACATTGGGAAGAAGTTTTTAACTGTGAGGGTGATGAGGCACTGGAACAGGTTACCCAGAGAAGCTGTGGATGCCCCATCCCTGGAGATGTTCAAGGCCAGGCTGGATGGGGCTTTGAGCAACCTGGTCTAGTGGAGGGTGTCCTTGCCCATGGCAGGGGGGTTGGAACTAGATGATCTTCAAGGTCCTTTCCAACCCTAGCTGTTCTATGATTCTATGATTCTACGCTATGGTTATAAATTAGTTCTCTTTTGTTTCACAGTGGCAGCCACCTCTCTTGCCATGCAGCTTTACTCCACCATTTACCGTTCACCTCCCAGTCAAAACCCACTGAAATGGTCAAAAAGAACAGCATGTTGTTTTGGAAAATAACAATGTCTAATATTGTATCAATGTTTCATTACTGGACCATGATGTAATATTTCGTTTGAAACTCAGAAAAAAGCAAACAAGCAAAAAAATAGGAGTGAATGGAAAAAGAAGGGGAAATAAATCATAAGGATAGACTGTAAACTGGGAGACGCTGCTTTGAAATGCTCTCCATAGTGTCTCACTGCTGGAGCAGCACCTCAGCTGGGCAGGATCTTCCTGGAGCAAATGCTGAGGGAGCAGAGACAATCAGACACATGCCTTTGGATACAGACAGACCCTGCTGCTGGGCTGGGTGGGAGGAGTGGGTCAGCGCCAGCCCAAGCATCCTCCTGGGGTTGGACATGATCTGATGGTTTGTGCACCTGCAAATGGGTAGCAGGTCTGGTAGGCCGAGACTTGCTGTGTTTTAGGAGTAGCTGCCCAAGTGTCTTTACAGGTTTGGGGTCTGTGTGGTTTTTAATATCTTAATAATGTAGCTACTTTGGCTATCTACAGACCAAAATAATATCTGGGAACAAGGTCTGCAGCTGTATTTTAAGAAAAATGGCTTGCTAAGTACCACATTAAGATTTTAATTCCCAAATATCACCATATTACTGAGTTCTGTTTCATAGTGTGGCATTGTGTGTGTGTGTATTTAAGGCAAGGGGAAAGTCACAAATCTCTCAAACCTCTGTAGCAAGGGGTCCCCCAGAAAACCCAGGATCAGTGGGTCCCACAACAGAGCTCATGTCCTCAGAGTCCCACACCCCAGCCACTAATATCCTCTCCCACATGCAAGCTCAATGAGTTTTAACTCCCAAGTTCAGCTAGTTGGGGGCAAATCTGAGTGAGATTTCCCCATTTTAAATCATGCCTCTTCTCCCCTCCATGCTGGGCTGGGGCATTGTCTGAACGCTCGCTCCCCTGTGCCATCCCCATGCCATCACTCTGAACTGCTGACCATGGCAAAGGAGAAGCAGCAACTTTTGCAACAGCCATCACGGCTGCTAGCAGGACTCAGGGTCATTCACATGTGTTAAAAAAACAACAACAACAGAAAAAAAACCACATGGATTTTTCTTCAAGGTGGGAATTAATAAAGGACCTGGAGCCCGCCCAGCCCTTCACCTCTCCGCCAAGCAGGGGCACCCACCTGGCTCTCCCCCCAGGGTGGGAGTGCGGCTGAGGCACTGCCAGGCAGAGGGGGAAAGGGGTCTCGCCTGGGGGCGGCCGCGGGGAAGCAGGGAGAGGGGACAGCGCCGGCAGGGCGGGCAGGGCGGTGGCGCGCCCTCCGTGAGTCAGGCTGATGCTCATCCACGTGTCAGGGGGATTTAAAAAGTTTGGGCAGAGAGCAAGGGCATGGCCAGAAGAGCGGCTGGCAGAGAGGCAGCGCAGGGGACACCGCGGG
>NW_010129665.1:12570-30525 GCF_000699245.1 Pterocles gutturalis | reverse complement strand
TCTAACATTCTGTGATTCTGTGATTATAACAACTAACACGCTAAGAAGAATTCACATTACAAGCCTGTATTTCCCTTTACACCGTAGATACAGAGCACTAGATCCAAGCTGGGAACATTCAGCCTTATTTTTCAGTGAAGCTTTTGTTTACAGAATTTTGGTTTTTGAAGGGGAAAAAAGTCAAAATACGTGCCATAAAACAACATTGTGCCCTTAACCAAACTGCACGCTCAATGAGGCTTAAGCTCCTGTGAAGCACTGCCTCATTCAGCAAGGACATAACAGATTCATATAATGGGCCCTTCATTCCGTAAGTACTTGCTAAGATGGAAAGTTTTACTCAAGTTACACACAGCAAATATTAAGACATTTACTATCTTGTTTGAAAGTTTAGAGAGTTACTAGCCACAGCTTTAAAGCAAGATGTTTGCCTGCAAAACAGAAGGCAGAGCAATCCAATTGCAGGTGAAGCTGAAGGGGGATCTCCTGCTTCCACACTCATGCCATAGGTACAGCCACCATCACCTCTCCCCAGACATATACACAGACCCAAGATGCTGCTCAGAAGAAGATGGCAGAGCAGTTGCCATGCCTGCACTGGTGCCCCATTATTTCAACAGTTCCTACCAGTAAGGAAGAATATACAGCAGTCTGCATCCAGCCCAGAGGCTGACAACTAAATTACACCACAAAAGATTGAGACATACACATTTACAATTACAATGCAAGCAAAAAAAGCACAGAACTATTTCAGTGCCCAAATTTCTATGTAAGTCAACATTGAAGAGAGATGAACTGTGAAGTTTGTGTTATCTTAAACAAAATGCAAGTCTTAAACAATGAGTTTGCTTATTTATTCAATAGTATTTCCTAAAACATATTAAACACTTTTCAGAGACCACATTCATTACCAATGACCAATCTGAAATACTAACTTGTAACAGGTTTCTGAATCCAGCCTTTGATAAATATAGCCTACTTACTGGACTCCTTTTCAGACTACTCAGACTCTAGCAAGCTATTAGTATGCTATCTCATCAGCTGACCCCCATATATGAAATGCCATTCTCTATTTTGCTATTGAGCATGTATTTTTATAGTCCATATACCTAACCCAGGGAAGTTGCTGTAAACAGACACCACACAGTATGTCTGCCTCAAGGACTTTTCTTGTTGTTGTTGTCTAAATTGGACTTGCACCCCTCAGTGGTCAGGATCATGGAATAAAGCAGCCTGCCTTCACTGCACAAGTTCTCAATGGCCTTGGCTGCAAAGCTGCAGTGCGCGGCACCCACATTCCCAGCTGTTCTCTCCCTGATCCGATCAGGGTTGACAGGGAATGACTTCTGTTCCCTCTCAACCTGGAGAGAGACTGCTGTCCCGTAAATGACCTCTGCAGCATGCCAGGCGGTCCCAGCAGGGAGGAGGGATGAAAGCAATATTGCTGGTGAGCTGAGCTGCTCACAGTCATACTGGCTGTATGCCACAGCTGGCTGCAAGATACCTCCTTCCTCTGCCATGCCCTGAGTGGGAAGAAGGGGAAGTCTGAACAAGGCCATTAGGTAATACTCAACCAGCAAAGAGGCAACAGATTCAAGATGACTAAAAGACATGCAGAAACGCAGCCCTCTAAATCTATTATTTTTACTACCTCCAAATAATACTTTACAAATGAACAATATTTGTGTGACCTCATAAAGAAGGACAGTGCATTTCAGAGCTTAATTAGCAGCTGTCCCACACATGGTGATATAGAAACCAGTTTTCACTAGTAGCTTGAGAGATCAGAATTTATGTGTTGGCAAAAATTGGGAAGTACAGGTAACTGGCATCTCAGAGGATCTGGAAAGCAGATGTATCAAGATACAAGATGTATCAGTGAAACTTAGTGCTATGAATACAATTTCCACAAATCCATACACTATTGAGCTGAAAGCGCTCCAACAACTTTCTTATCATTAAAAGCATCTTGTTGCTGATTCTTTTATACCCTAAAGAAAACTTTTATTAGTAAACTGTAAAAGTCAGCCTAGACCATATTTAATCTCTTAAGTCTCCTGAAATCAGGATTTTACAAAGATTTGTTTTCTTAAATTAGCATGACAGTAACACAATTTATTTTGCTACTGTATGCTATTTAGCAGATTTTGAAACACTAAATTCTATATGAATAGTGGCTAACCAGTAGAAGCTAAAACCATCACTATAGGAATGTAAGCTACAAGCCATGACTCTTGCCAATTACATTTCAACTGAAGTACAGTGGAGCAGGTTTAAGTCAATGTCAGATTTCAGAAGAGTGACCTGTCTGGCTGCTCCAGCCTCCCCTACACAGCCAACTAGTCTTTTAATACTAATCCCCTATTCCTTTGACAGCTCTTGGAAAAACAATGCTCTTTCCCACACTTGATCTTGAAAATACTCCAGCGAGTTTCCAAGCAATTTTACCACCCTCCTAAAACTCAACATAAGCAGACCTTGTAGACTCTTTTGCTTGGATACCTTAGCGAACAGAAGCTTTCTTTGGACCTCCCCTTGTGTTTAACCTCCCACATTCTCTACTCCTAATTTGAAATCTGATATGTCAGAATAAGCATGCCTGCCCCTTCAAAAAAAACCCACCACACCAAAGTGATGAAAGTGTCTCTCCTTCCAATCAAAACTGATCCCACTGACAGGATTCCACTCCTGAAATCCTATAGCATGTTCCACCAGCTCATGCTGAACATATAATCTTTTCACCTGCTGGAGGCAGCAGTCAACTCTTGAAAAACAGGAAACAAAATCAAGAACATATGCATTGTCTCCATTTGCTTGCTTCGAGCAGTCACGCTCAGGTTTTTGGAATGGCAAACTGAAGAGAGGTTTAACATGCCAAAATGAAGATTTTCAGAGTCTCCTCTTTCATACTCTTTAAAAATCATGCCTATTTTAGGCCTTCGGTATTGTGGTGGTTGTTTTGCCCAAGCATCTCATCTGCACTGAACTAATTCTGTACAAATATCATAAGCATGTTTAACAAGTTTTAACAAATAGAGCAGGCATCTTGCCATTCACAGCTGAACAGCAATGAAAACTAAACACAGACATTTAGGAAAAAGTTATTCATTATTTCTGAAGAAAGTGGGAGGAGATATTTTTGATACTGATTTTACAATACTTCTGTAACACCATAAGGATTAACAAAGAAATATCCGACCTTAGCCAGACATAAGGAAAATATACAGAGCATAAGTATCATTACAGGTGCACACTGTAATAAATTCTGATTTGCTGTTTGGCAAAGAATTTGCATTTTAGCATTTAGCATAGTTCTTCAACTTTTTCCCAGTGGAGTACTTTGAGGTTTTGTTTGTTGGGTTTGTTTTGGTTTTTTAAATGACCTATTTTCATTCTGGATACTTTCATTTCTTTAGAGATATATACTATTTAATCTAAATTATTTCATGCCTCAAGGCAACCCTAAGAATTTGAATAGCAAGAAAGAAACAGTTGATTCAAACTGAATTACATTCTCAGTATTTTAGGCTCACTGTGTCCATATTTTAAAAAAAAAAAAGTGATTTTTTTTTACACTACCACCCACATATCTTTTCAAAGAGAAAAAATGAACAAACAAGATATGTGTGACTATTTTTCCAAACCTTTCTGAGATAGCATTTGAAAATGTAGCTTTTTGCAATGTCTTTGATTTATAAAGCAAGAAGTTCACATACAAGCACAGAAAATTAAGTTAAATGCTAGCTGTACCTACTTAACTCTGACAGCCAGACATCTCTACAGTGCTGTTATCTACTAACAGTGCTCAGGTTTGACCACAGCAGTTTCATTTATTGCCAGGAAGAAATTTATCCTGATAGCCTTAAAACTATCATTTAACAAGGACATACACATGTTTTTTTTCCACACTTTTTTCTTTTTGGTTTAAATTACTATTAGGTAAGGTAAGATACATTGCCTAAAGTTACACTCCTTTTGGTGGACCACAAGATGCTTAAAATCTTACTTATAAGCTTGTAGTTTGTCTTCCTAAGACGTAGAGCCTTCTGAAACTGAGCTGAAGGTCATGAGTTTTGGAAGAACATAATTCAGGAACACCCATGGGTTACTTCATGATTTAATGGAAATTACATGACAAAGCAAGAATATGCTAAACAGCAGTATGCAAGCTTATGCTTAGTGTATTAATTTAATAATTCAATCAACAAGTTGCAAACAAGTTAATTGTGTCAAGGTAACTTTTATCTGTGGTAGTAATCTTTCATGCCTTACTTCATATGTGGAGTTACCTCAAGTTGATTGGAGAAAAACAGCAGAAAAGCCAGAAATCCTTTAAATAGTTTGTTTACCAACAAGAAAGCACAGAGACAGAAAAGAAACAATGGTCATCTTTACCAAAAGCCTGAATAGAAAACTGCATGGTATCTTTTGAATTACAGTAAACTGATCTCCATCATTCAAGAAATAACTACTAAGTCATCTTAAAGAAACACAGTATGAGGAGAACTAGAGGGCTGCAACCCTTGAATTGTGTTCCAAGTTTTCAATATATTTGCATAATTAATCTTTTTGTTTAGGAATGGCAAATCCTCAGTATACTGTTCTATATCAAGGACAAAAGCAATTAATGCAAGCAGAAAGTTACCTTTACAGCTGCTGTCACTGCAGCAGTTGCTGCCAAATTCAACCCTTGCCTTCCAAAATTCACCATGGTCTCATAGCCTCTTTCTTTGGCTTGTACGATGTACTCGTCAATCTCCTAAAAGCAAAACATACTGAAATTTTAGAGGGCTGTGTGTAAGTCACCTTACCCCACAGTATTATTTTTCCATCAATAAAGGAAGACTGAAGAAATCTTTAAGAAAATATTTAGTAGGAGAATTATTCTTGCCTTTGTATACTGATGTTTCATTCACTCATACTCTCTCATTTAAAAAGGGGTTATCTCTGGTCAAATAAGAAGATAAAGTAGATCACTTTTGTCCAGCTCAGAAACATCACAGCTACACAGCAAGTTCTTTACAGAAAGTAAGCTTAAATTGTCAGACAAAAGCTATTCAAGAAATAACAAGCTCAAGATGAAATCATAGAGCTCCTTAGAAAGGTAGAGCCAGCTCACAAAGAACTTCCGAAGCCAGAACTTTGACATAGTTAAGTATCAAGGACAATAAGTCATGACATTTATGTCCAGCTGTGGTAAATGCCTGGAGTTAGAGATAAAGGTTTCAAGGTAGTTCACAACAGATAGCAGACGAAGGGTGAAAAAAAACCCTTTAGCTTATGAAGTTGCAAGTGGTTTATAGTTAAACCTTCAGAAGGTCAACGTGACCTTACCATTCATATCAGTGACAATCAGGTCAGCTTCCTGTTGTGCCTAATAAAGGCCAAGCCCAGCACTGACCTTTATGAATGCAATTTTCTGTACTGTGAGGTTTTTCAGTGGTAGTCTTCACACCTTTGCTAATCGCTCTTTCCACACATCCAAACAGACTTCTGAAAAAGAGCTAAGTAGATCTGTGGCCCTGGCATACTTCACCTAAATATACTTTAGCTATTTTCTGTTTGGGTATTTTCTGTTGCAGACTGCTTCTTCCCTTAAACCTCAGCAGAAAGTCTCTCCTCTTACCCTTTCAATTTGCACACCAGAGAAGTCATCGATGTCATTCATCCTGAGAAGTTTTATTACTAGATTATACTAAAAAAAACAGTGACATGAAGAGCTGCTGCTAAAACTGCATTCATGCTTCTGCACAGAGAGTACTGCACATGTTCTTCCAGACCAAAGTCAAACTGCATCACTTCCACTCAACTAGGCTCCCGAAAGTGCATCAAGTAGACTGGAGAACACCAGGCAACCTCATGTCAATAGAAAGCAGCACATTGTCTGCTCATGCAAGTTAAACAGAACCATATATATGGACAGTCATATGCAGTTGCCTCTTCTAGTCCAACTTCATGCTGCCTGGCAAACCAGTAACACACTGATCTGCTTTCATCATGTATCTAGCAACAGTTAGTATTTCACACATGGTATTTCCATATTAGTCATTAAAAACATTAGAAGTTACTTCTTACCCTTTCTTTAGAAGAAAGAAGCGGGTGAAGAAATTTTCTGTAGATTAAACTCGCCCCTCTAGTATATGGAGAAAGGAGCCAAATAACAAAAGCTATCTTCAGTTCATAGTACAGTGGAAACCTACAGACAAGTTAAAAGTTGCATGAAATCAACAACTGCAGTAAGAAAATGCACAGTAATTAATCATCATTAAGAGATCTCTTAAAAAACATAATTACATATTAGCATATAGGATTTGTCACATGCAAAAAATTATATTTGACAAAAAGTAAATGAGTCATCCTGTGGATTTAATTTTTTAATTGATCATACTGTCATTTCAGAAATTTAAACAGTTCATATACTTGCTTTGCATTATACAGTCCTTCACAGGGTAATTATAGTCCATCCTTTTAAGAGTTCCATTCCCCTATTCCATTTCTAAAGCAAAGGTAGACGTTTTACAGTCCCTAGTTCAAGTGACAGTGTACAGCAAGCTTGAGAACAGATGTTATTCTTTACACTGAGATCTTTTGCTGAAAAAAAGGCTATCAACAAGCACAGCTTCTTAATAAAAAATGAGTCACTACAAATCAAAGAACATCAGAAACAAATATAGTTTCACGAAGACTTCATAAAAACTAGGCTCTTACCAAGAGACTGTTAGGTCAGTTACTGTTTCAGTAACTGTATAAAGAGCAAACACAATCCAATACATCATCCAGCGAACCTGAAAATTAAAACACCATCTTCAGTAAAAATTTTGATTGCATCTTTCACAGAATACACTACATACCATACAGTCAGTTCTGAGCTGTCAAACCAAGACATTCAACAGTATCTCAGTCTGCATCAACCAGGTTTCAAGTGAGATTATGTGAAGGTCCTAAGGGTTTTCTGTTTGTAAGTAGATCTGGTGGTAGCTGCAACAAGCTAAGTGAAATGGCTGGTTCACCAGGGTCACAACCTCACCTAGGCTGGCTTCACCAATTTTATTCTGCCTCTAGAAAGGTTTAGTGATGAGAAAAAAACACCAGAAAGAGTAAATAGATTATTATAAGTACGAAGCGCAATTCCCACCATAGCACTAAAGGATATCTCACTCTCTTCCACGCTCATCCATATGTTTCTACCACACACAAAAAGTTAGCATCAGTAAGTCAGGTAGCCCTTGCTTTCATTTCACAATATACATACTCAGCTATACTTTACAGCTAAGTTCTACACGTGTGCTTAACATTATGGTATTAACACTAGGGCAAGGCAGGAAAAAGCATTTTCGTAGAAATTTAATTCTACTCATATGCAAAGAACCACATAATTCTTGTTAATAAAAGAGCTCACACGTAAGCATCTTAATCCTTCAGGGGTTTACACCTATATACTTTATTTTGTTTTTAAGATTTACACTATATATCATTGTTTTAATATCAGCCAATGCTCTTAAAATACAGGGTTCAGTTCTGTTTTCTAATGGTTAACTACATTGTTCGTTTTTCTTCAACAATTGTTCAAATTTGGTTGTCTAAACTGATTCAATCTTTCAGAATCAATATTATAGAAGTAGTTCAATGCATTTGTCTTCTCTAATATATCAGTGGCCAAACACAATGTATTTCCAAAATAGGTCAGTGCAAACCACCACTGGTTATTCACACTAACAGAACGCCCACACGTTCTTTAAATTCCAACTCTATCTATGCCAGAAAAAAACCAAAACAGTTTAAAAGAAGAAAGATAAGAAAAGCATCACCCACAACCAGGTGCGGTAACCTCATTGCATTCGTGATATACAGACTACTAACTCTTCTGGTATACCCACAAAGCATTAAACACTACATTTGTTAGACACTAGTTAGAGTCTAAATTCACAGTGCGGTCTTTCAAAAGGAGGAATACATACACTTTCCTACAGCGGATGTGGCTTAGATTTAATCTTCACCTTTAAAGCAATCTTTTTTGAGGTGGATTTAAATAAGTACTCAAAACCTAACGCTACATGCTGCCTATTTCATAGCTGTGCATTATGCTTTAAACCCACTTCCTCTGTCACAACTGGAGACCCATTTATCTTAAATGCTGTTCTGAATTTGAATTTGAAAAGAAACTCAGTCATGTGATGACATTCTCCACTTCAGCCTCTCAGAGGATTTAGATAGTTCAGGCTTGAATAAACTAAGATAAACAGAACAGTTGAAGTCATCTCTGACAGGCCATGTGACATTTAGACTGGTGACCCTTCCATGAACCAGAGTCAACACCTGAATAAAAAAAAAATAAATTAACATCCATCTTTGCCCCATCAACCTAAGCATGATGCAATGCAATTTTTAAGACGCCATGTAAGACTGAATTGTTTTCCAATGTATTTTATCCAGGCTATTAATTACTTAATCCACATCTATTTACTCAATTAGGAACATTCATGGAGTCTCTTGTAGGCTGCTCCAAACTGTAAGAAATGCTCTGCAGAAGGGCGCATGAGATCTACCAAGAGTCCTGCTGAGGTCTGGGCAAAGACTCCCAAAAACACAAGTCAAATCATATTCCAGTACAAAGTAGTGCATTAGGTACCAAAGATATCCTTGACAAATTAACCTGAGGGACTTACAGTGGGTTTTGTACCCCAAAAAACCCCAGGAAAAACAGAAGGTCATATTTGACACTGCACAGAAGACTATAATCTACTTAACTCTTAAAGGTGAAGTTACAGAAGCTTTGACTGAATTTTGCTTTTATGTTAAAAGAGTGATTACAGCTTTGTTCTGTTGAGCATTCTTCCTACCATCCAAGTGTTAAGCTCATCTTTGTTGGCTTTGGCTGAAGCACATCCTTTAAAGTCAGGATTTTGAAGCAAGGATTTGAGAAGACCGGTCCTTCAGACTTATAAACTACATTTCAGATGCTTATTACAAGCACTTTGGTGTAACACAGTAAAAAAAACTTCTCAAAGATCTCAGTCAACTCCATTAAGCCAGAGTAATTACATGAACAAATAAATCTGCTCAAAGGCACAGATCCTAATTTCTAGAACTAAAGTCCCTAAGTCTTCAATTACCAAAAACCAGCAGCAACATTTTTTGTTTTTCCCAGAAATAATCTTTAAACAATTTGCCTCATCATGACCTACACAGCAAGTCAAGATGTCTATACTCTTTGTTTGTTCTTCTACTAGTGGAAGCAGTGTCTAAGTAAAAAATTTCACTGTTACAAAGCTCTTGCAATCTAGCAAACAAAAACAGATGGCTCCTGAGCCACACATAGCCCGGGAAAGGAAGTTGTACTCAGGCCATAACATGACTGGCAACAGAGCTGTGCCATTTGTAAGGCTGCAGCTAAACCTACAACCTCTCCATGAGAAAATGACCCAGCTGGGAAGATGAAAGCCACGTACTGTCCCTAAAATCTGTCTGGGCACTCAACCCAACCAGCAATGGAGGGATAACTCACTGATGAATCGATGTAAATGGAAAAGTCACTGTGATGGGTCTCATTCATTTCAGCCATGTGAACATTTTGTATGCAACTCCAAGTTCATGTACTGCTTAAAGACTACAGGTCACTGAAAAGCAGTGTTTTCACACTAAATGAAAATATACAGTTGGAAAAATATAGTTCCAGGACCTACTGAAGGTCTTGTGTAAATTACAGGCATCTCTAGAAAAGTCACAGCTAAGTCACAGCTAACTAGACGACTGAGATAAAAGCCAAAATCTCAGCATCCTACAAACATTACTTTTCTTTTTGTAGAAAACATATTGCAAGAGGCAATGGTAACCTCTTAAATTAAAGTGATTTCTTGTATTAGCATTTGCTACTGCTATCCTCTACTTGGCCTCTGGATCCCTTTTGAGGGAGCAGGGAGGAAAAGCAGATTATAAATTCTTTGCATTATATACTTTCCTAACAGGGTAAAGTAAGCATGAGACCGAAAAAATTCCTCTCTCACTTTTCATTATTTTTTCTCCCAGGAGCTTAGCTCTATACCAGAAGTACGAATATGATGTCCATTTCAGAGCCTCAACGGAGTGATCAGACTAAGTGAAAGACATACAAGGGGAAGAACAACAGCTACTGCATTCTACTACTACAACCAAATACAAAGTCGAGACATGACACATCCAGACAGCAGCACTAGATCACAGCTACAGCTTCTGAGTTAAAGTAACTGATGGCACTGACTCCATCCTGACTGAGTCAGGCACCCAAGTTAAGAACAAGGTTCAGGAGCAAATATAGGCTAGTTGTCAAAATCAAGTTAGGCTGCCTCTTAAAATAGGGAAGTGACTTGGTGACCAAAGCTCCTTGAGACTGCAACTGGGTAACATTCTTGGGGTAATCATCATTGCTCACACTGAAATTAAATAATTTAACAGATGAATTCTAAACTGCATTTACTACAATAATTGTGTTGTTCTCCATCTTCTGTCCTGTTTCTTTCCTCCACATCACCTTAACCAAATATCTTCCTCCCCTGGTTACATTTTTTTCTCCTCTTTGAGGAATGATAGATGAACCAGAGCTATCCTTTTCTCAGGTAGATTTTGAATCCCCTGTTGAGCTCCATACAATGACAACTGAACTGCTGCTACTGTTCAAGCAGACACTGGGAATCCATTTGACACTGCTTTTACTACAGGTTTTGTCAAAATCAGGAAGCCTGTCTTCTACCCCTTACTTTAGGCACTTTGCTGAAATGCAGCCAACACTTTAAGGTTTATGTTTTAAAATCCTAAAAACATCCATATACAAAATAGTGTGCTGGACATGTTTCAGCAAAGTCCATGAAAATCTGAGAAACCTTAACAAAACCACAGGATCACCACTAGATTCATACAGGTGTTGTATCTAATACTAAGATAGCTGAATCAACCTTTCATATGATTTATTGAACTGCACAATTAAAATTTCACAGTTGTATGTCAGCAGAGTCATTTAATTAAGCAATTGAAAGGAATGCAACTTACATATTCCTTCACATTTTTTGTCTTCACAGCTTTGTATGAGTAATATGCAGGATACAGCATCCCAAACACCAGCCTATTGGAAAATAAAAAGATCTTTCAGAATCTGTTATACTGTATGTAACAAAACAGTGACAATACATCATTAGAACAATGCAGTCAACTTAATAAAAAAATCCTGTTCTCTATCTTGAAAAAATATCACCATGTTATAGGTTGCTTGGAGGAAGTTTAGCAATACACAAAAATAGAGCAACATGAACAGAAAAGGCTGTATGCCCCGAAGACAACAAACACTTTCATTAGACTGCCTCTAATAGATAGTGTAGAACTAGCAGCTCTTCTGGTTCAACCACAAGTAAAACCAGTCTTGCAGTCTGTCCATACCAAAAGACTGTTTCCACCTTGACAGTACTATCACACTTAAAGAGCCTCTAACAATCGGCAAGTAATTGGAATCATCCACGTTTATCAGATTACCAGAAGATTCCTCAAAAGCAATTTTAAGACAAGAGAAGTTACATAATATCATCTCCTTTTGCTAGAATAGAACTCTGCAACAGCCACACATAGAAATGGAAGCAAGTGGGAATTACTCCACTTTCACTCAGAAGGCCAACTTCTGCTGAAATTCATCAAAAGTTGCAGAGCAGAGTGAAAGGGCACCAAGCAATCCATGCTGAGAGCTGGATCAGAAAAAGATCTGCTCTAACACACCTTTGTGACAACATAGCATTTTCTAGTAAGAGTCTTGGCCACAGACTAGCGGAACAGTTCTTTATAAAAAGTTGAACAGCAGTAGTTGCCATCTCCGTGACAAATGCAAGAGCTCCACACTTTCATTTCACCAGCTTGTTACCCTTTGTAAAGTCAAGCAACTGCCTGCCCTTGGTTCCAGCTGGACTAAAGCAGTAATTACAGAAAAGCTTGGCTACATCTCTGCAGCACCACTTACAACTTGCTCAGGATAGTTATGTGGGAGAAATTTACACTTGTAGGGATATCCAGAGATCTTCTAAAGAAGGTTCAGAACCTTAAGTAATTTAACTTCCCACAGTCAGACAAAGGAAGACACATTATGTGGTTTTTCTAGTAAGAGTCCACCTGGGACAGATCTGGCATACAAGATTTCAACTCAAAGAGCTGGAAGCTTACCAAACTAAACAATCAACTAAAATTTGAGGTTTTCTAGTTGTCACGTAACTTTAAATATGTCATTCTACCTACAGAGCCTCTACAGAAGACCGTATGAAGCTTAACTTTACTGTTGGACCCAGGAAAGAATTTTAGGAACTTGTATCCCAATTTACTTTTTTTTTTTTTTTTTAAAGCAACTACTTCGAGAGCCTTCACCTTCTACAAGATGTTATTTGCAAATTCTACCACAGAACTTTCCTGGCATTCAAAACACCAATGCAAGCTTGAATTCAGTCAGTCTGATATACACCATCTTCCAAGCACCACTCTGATATGCAGACAGAAGTCTTCTTCTTGGTAGGAAGCCAATTTAGACTACTAAAGTATATCTCCAACAATTAATATATAGTACGTAATTAAGAAAAAAAATATGGAATTGTTAACAGCAAAGGTTAAATACTTTCTTCAACATCACAGATACCACAGAAAGAGGGTTTCTCCATCTTTAGTGCAAGACAAACACATGATTAGCCATGGAAGGAAGCCTGTTGCAGGGGCAGAGGGATACTGGCAGAGGTACTAAAGTTAAGCTATAAATGTGACAAGTAAGGGGTGAGGATAAAATTATGGAAGCATAACTGCAGAACCCTTCATGTTTGAAAGGGCCTTATAAAGTTATCTAGCCCAATCTCCTGCTCAAACCAAGGTCAACATCTGATTTGCACCAGGCTACTTAAGCCTTCAACCAGTCAGGTCTTGGAGACTTCCAAAGAGAGATTTCACATCCTCTCCGGGAAATCTATTCCAATGCTTAGTGAGCCTCCTAGTGCAAAGTTTTAGCTGTATCCAGTCAGAACTAGAAGTTTATGACCACTGCCTCTCTTGACCGAGTAGCATAGCAAGACAATGGGCCTGGCTCTCATAACGTCTCAAAAGTTACATTAAGATTCCTAATATGTTCCTCCAAAGCCTTCCCTTTTCTGTCTGAACAAGCCCAGTTCATTCAGACTCTCCTCCCAAGTCATGTGCTGTGACCATCTTGATGGCCTCCACTAAACCTTCTCAAATAAATTACCATCTTTCTTGCACTGAGAAGCCCAAAGTCACACACAGTCAAATGTATAAATCTTGTATCTACATCCCCATGCTCTCCTGAATGTGTAATATGTATATATTTGCTCATATTTTCCTCATAATTTAATTTAAAAGTTATAGAACTCAAGAAAAATCCTCAAACAATTAATTATATTTTCTTACCTCTAAGGAAAAAAGAAAGCTCTAAGAAAAATAATTGTTTTTAATTGAATTTAAGACAATAAAAAGAACTCTTGCCTAACTTCAAGCAAGTTATATAAGCTAGTTAATCACATATAGGTCTTTTCTAGAATGCATTCACTTCCACAACACAAGACCAGATCTGAACAAATCTTCTGAGGCATGTTTGCAATCTTTGCATACATTGGGCCTTTACCCGTACAACAGAGTCGTTAATGGCCCATAGCAGCAGAGGAGCTAAAGGCCACTTCAAACAGGTCTCCACAAGAATGGACTCCTCTGTAGTGTGAAGGGATGGTGCACTCCAGATCACCTAAAACAATGCTGATATGATAAAGCATAATTGGTGTACCATAGCGGCAGTTTAAAACCTAGATCTGGATGCTGAGAATTTCACTATTCATGCTAAACTGGAGTTAACAGAAGATGCATCCTGAAGCTCTCTAGTATGTGTAGACAAGCTGCTACTCCACTGCAGCAGAGCTTACCTACATATTTCAGATGTTGAAATGCCTTTTGAACGAGTCCAGACTACTCACATTCCAGTTCACTATACTAATCTGCAGAATCCTATCTAAATACAGCTCTACTACAATACAAAGACCTTTCCTCCTAAGGCCAAGAAAAGCAAGAGTCAAAACACCCTGAATGGTTTTACTCCCAACTAAGATAAAAGCCTGATGACACAAGTTAAAAACCTAATTTTAGCCAAATAACAGAGATCTGGAAACAGAAGCAATATGAGACCAAATACCCTTCATTTTGATGAAATTCTGTAGACAACAGCTCTTCCTCTCATTCTTTGTCCCTGTGGAATACCCTGTTCAGTAATCCATCAGCTCTAATGGCTCTCACCTTTCTTTGTTCTTCTGGCTCAAGTTATAGCCATTAAGTATCAGACATAAAAAACATAACACAGACTTTAAGGACAGAAATTTATTTGTTCAAATAAAAGACAGAAAAGAGGTTCCTGAACATCATTACCACTACCAGCTGCCAGATGGCTGCATAACTATATGCCAGCAGTTGGTCAGCTATGCACCTCTCCCAAATTCTCAAAAAATAGTCCAAAGTTATTTACATAGCTATTAGTAGCCTGCACATGTAAGTTTCTTGCTATGAAGCCTATGAAAGAGAAACAGTTTGAATCTTTCACTTAACAGATTCTGGTCTATGCTTTTCCACTCACTTTACTGTCAAATAGCACCACTTCTATCTAAAAAATAAAATGATATTTTTAAATTTAAACAGGGGATGATACACTCAGAGGATAAATTGCTAAAATCTGGTAGAAACCAGAATTGGGACATAACAAAATTTTGAGAACACAGCTTTGGAAACAATTGATCTTTAAGAAGAAAGCTTATTACAGTAAGAAGATCGTAAAGCTAACCTAAAGACAACCTCAGTTTAAATGAGAACACTAGCACAAGACAAACAATAAAGGTAGCTAGTTTTCCCCAACTTGCTAATCTTTATGTTACTCAATACTGGTCAAATCAGGAGTCAGAAAAATCCCTATTTTAGTACTCACTTCTTCCCTTTTCCATAAGTCACTTTTAAAACCAAAGAACAAGAAACTTAACACCACAATATATCATCACTTGTTAGTGTTCAATACTCCTGTAACACAGAAGTGTTAGAAAAACTGCCCCCTGGCTCACTAGAAGTGGATGGATAGGACCAAAATGAAAAACATCAGCACATTTAGCCAGCAATAATAGGAACCAGTACTGTGAAGTTTTTATCCCCTTACAGCCAGAGTTGACATTTTAAGTGTGGCATGATGCTGCTGCCAACTCTGCCATCACTACCTCCTTCACATGGGCAAAGTCATCTAATCTTAGTTAAAGCTACAAGGCAATTTACCAGTAGAAAAGTCAACTTGTCATCAGTCAGTGTAGCTGAAGATCAGCAAATTCACTTTTACCCTCAAACTATACATGACAGATCAGTATAGAGGCAAAAGAGAGATCACTGCAGCTGACTGAAGCAGAAACACATAGAACAGCCAAGCATTTTCTACTAGTTCTCCTGTTCGTGTCAGTCGCCCCAAAAACCTCAAAGATGGTAGCAACACCTACTGCTATGCATTGTAAGTGCATCCCTCCTTTGGTATTTCTACAGAAACTATACAGCACACTTCAAGGATGTGCAGTTACTCCAAGGCTCTTCAAATCTGAAAGCTCAAGTGTTATTTTTTAAAAGTGCAGTTTATGTTTCACTCTGGATACCAGCACACTACACTAATGCAGCAGACAAAAACAAAGCCAGCTTCCACAAGATGGAAACAGATTTCAGCTGAGTGTGATGTCATTTACTTTATTTTACTAGTAGATATATGGATAATCCTGCTTACCAATGTAATTTTACTGCCAGTTGTATGTCTTGCCATTTCAGTTTTTCAGCTGTACTCAGCAACTTATGTAGCATTCCTGTTTTGGTACAGCCACATCCTCTACAGCCATTTTGCCCATTGAAAGAGAAATGTTTCTCAAATATGCTAGGAAATTAAAATCAAAATACAAAGCAAAAAAAAAAGTACCAAAAAACCTTGAAATCTGAATGAAGCCATTTGTTTGTGTATCCATATAGCTGTATTAAAACAAACATAACCTACTGCCTGTATTATCACATAATCTGCAGTTTTATAGCTTAAATAGCTTTAAAGTGCACAACTATCTGAAAAATTTCTGAAGCAAAGCAACTGAGTTTGCATTTGACTGATAGCTAAAAAAAATCAGTCATCTGTACACATTGCTCTGGCACTGCACATATTTAACCTGGACAGTAAGCAAAAAAAAAATTTTAAAAAAAAAGACATACATGAAAGCCACCAAGTTGCTCAAGAAGATGACTTGCATCCAGACTGCCAAAACACTAAGCCATTAAACCAACAGTGCATTTAAGACTTCAGGATGTTCACATTGCCAAAGAATTGCCAGAAGCAAAGAATACTGTTTAGCACTTTATTCTTTTGTTCCTCTGAAATGCAGAAAGACAAGGACCACAAGTGTTCCCTAACAGTAAAAACCATTGAGGAAACTCATTCAGTATGAGATACTTTGCAGACAATGCCATTTGCTAAGCCCCCTTTTCTTAACAAGTTTGATAACAGAGATGACACTGATTTGTCCACCCACTGAAATAGACTAATGATCTTGTCACAGGCTGATACAGAGCCAGACATTTGCTAATGTGTGCATCTACAGTGGGAATACCCACCCACATCCTGAAGGATCACTTCACAGCATTTGTCAGGTTAGAGAATCTTCCCCATCTCCACAAAACCATGGAAGCAAATATAAATACCTTTGCTGACCATACACAGTTCCCCTTACCAATTCTGGTCTTTACCTGCAAGTTACAATAGCATCTTCCATTCCTGTCATATACACACAAAAGGTTTTCTACAAGCTGGTCAGACACCATGAAAATACCAGAAGTAACATGGATGACTCACGGCTCTGTGTGTGGTATGAAAGCCTTAACTGTACTGCTGTATCTATGCAGAAACTAGGTCCGATTTTGTTAGTGTTACTTTGCTTCTACAGGAACTATAATTACGATTCCACGTAATGACTAGCGAATTTAGTTTAAGCAAGATTTCTTTTGAAGGGAAGTTCGCTGATGGAAGCTAAACAGCAGAATGAAATCTAGCCTGAAGAACAATGCTCAAGTCTTTGGCTGGCGTTCTTGGCTTTAAAAAGGCAGATACAACCACACTGATTAACAGTGTGTCCACTGAGGTTCCAATCAGCACACACAGGAAAAACAAACATTTTTGCTTAGACCATATGCTACTCATATATTTCTAAGCCACTCCCATAAAAGATAAGCAGTTTGGATTTTTTATCTTTTTTTTTTTGTCCATAAAGCAGTAAAGCCAATCAGTTATGCACTGAACTAAAACTGCTACGCATCTCTGTGGTACCCTCATGTTCCAAATAAGGCATAAGGAGTATCTGTAAGAATCCTATTCAAGAAAAAAAAGAACATTACCCTGCAATTAAACAGAAAAAGCAAGACCCTCAGTCCTGCCTGCCAAGACCCTCTGAGGGTTACAACTGGGTAGTAAGTTCTAGACTAAGCCAGCTATCTCCTAGGTTTTTACATGTCCAGACAAACAAAAGCTCACCCTGGCATTTTTGTCACAAATGTTTTTGAAAGGTACTATATAAGTCTTTCTCTCCAACACCTGACAGAATTTAGTTTTGTTTTGCTCCCAGACAACATTCAGATATACAACCCTAACCGTAACAATCCACATTACAAGACTATATAGTCGAGTACTTACAAAGAATACACTTGGACCAAAATGCCAGTCTGTTGCAGGAACAGGGGAGCATGAGGATAAGCTCCTGAACCTCACACCAAATTGTATCCTACTTTTTCTTCCACCCCTCGCTTTGGGCAAGGGGCAGGGGAAATCACATAAAACCTATTAAAAGAACATGTCTAGTCACAGTAGCAAAGCTTAAACTCAGCAACTCCTCCAGCAGATTACAGTTACCAAAAGGCAGG
>NW_010129665.1:0-12539 GCF_000699245.1 Pterocles gutturalis | reverse complement strand
TCAAAAACAGGTCTGTTAAAATCTTCACAGCATTCTTATATAGAGATTATCCCCAAAAGCAATAGGGAAAAAAAAAAAAAAAGCCTTAGCAGTTAAAGAATATACCCAGATGCACTGACAGATCTGAATAAAGCACATTCTTGAGCAGAGCAAGGCTGTAAACCTTCCAGCTTAGAAAGCTGGAATTCTCCAAAGCAACTTGCCAGATTCTTCCAAAGCACAACATAACCATAAGTAATGAAACTACTCAAGCAGTTGAAAATCACCTTAAAGTTTTAAGGGGAAAAGTGACCTCCCTACCAATCCCACTAGGAAGTGGAACATTTATTTAATCAGTCCTAAGTATAATAATTGCAAGCTGTCTGATAGGAGACAAACCTTTCTTCCAACGCAGAGCTTCAGGCTTCATTATGTGTATCCTATCCACTCATGTTTACAGAATAGTACTTTGACTTACCCCAAAATAAGGAACCTGCTGCCAGATAATCTTCAAGTTCTCTCAACAAGGAAACAGCCCTACCTGAACCGTGAAATTAGTCAAAAAAGAGTACACCAAAAACAATTTGAAAAAGTTATTTTCTGTAAGGGATGTTCTGTACTATAATCTGTGCAGAAGAGCTATGGGAAATATAATCAGTAAGACTGATCGCTTATTGCATAGGCTCACCAGGTTCCTCCTGCAGAAAACAAGATTTAGATGTCAAGAGAACATTCAAACCTTTAACCCGTTTTCTGTGCAGATAAATTTATTTGAGTCCACCATGAGGATCTTCCTTTCCTGCCACTACCTTAAACAAAATTCACCTATAAATGCATCATCCTAAGAATACCCATTTGTTTTTCTCCATATGCGCAAAGAGTTGAACGCACTAGAAAATTTTCACAGCACTTTCCAAGTTTCTCATTACTCATTCTACTTGCTACTACAAAACCCTCTATAACACAATGAAGATCAGAGAGCAGTCTTAATTAACAATTAACTTGATACCTGAACACACATTAGATGTGCTACCTCCTTCAGTGAGAATTAACCTTGAATTTCCAACTCACAGCCTACATAAGGCCTGCAGCCTATTAGGCCAGTTCAGTCAGCCAGCAATATACCCCAGACATAAGTCCCTTGAGTCCCACTCTCCCAGCAATGAACCTACTGCACGTGTGCCTAACAGCCCTCTCTCCGGGGCCTGCCACAGTTTGGAAGAGTATACTGCCAAAAAACAACTCCTGAAGCAAAATCTAGGCTACCCTCTCCAACGAGTCAGCCTGGAGACTGTCCTCCACATGGATGGACAAGGTGCACCAGTACCCTAACACAGCTCTCCCAGTCACTTTCTTATCAGAGTTGACAGGGCATTACTGGTATGCGAAACCTGTGAAACAACTCACCTCTTGTTCACACATCAATCACATACTGTGCAGAAGTACTCGGGGACAAGCTGTTGCATATCAATCTCACTAGAAGAATCCATGCCTATGTCTGGAGATGGCATCCAAAATTTATGTCCAGGACCAACCAACTTTTCTTGTGCTTCTGGATAGCCTAGGCATATTTTAACAGAAGGGAATAAGCCTGGAGGTACCATCACCACGTCATTAAAAAAACCCAGCAAACCACCAGCTCTCAAATCCTGTTCAAAACATACAGTCAAAAGGCCCAACAAACCCAGTAGTACAGATAATTCCAAAAAGCTAGTATTGGAAAGCAAAACAGAAAACGTAGTAGGAACAGGAATTGTCGTAAAACTCTTAGCCACTGCTCCACATGCCTCCCTAGGTGTTTGACCCCTCCTGTAACAGTGTCCTGACTATCCCTGTACTATTTCCTGTTTACAGACTTGCTGAGCTCAACCACGTGTGCAGAACAGTCAGCAGGTGAGCTCATAAGTTCCAAGCAGCCACACTAAGGAACTGAAACAATTCTACGTGATAAAGAGCAAACACTGAAGGCTTTCAGTACAGAGTAACCCTTATTAGAAAACTTAAACCTTTCACCTACCTCCTACCTCAAGCTCAATAGCAGAATTTAATCTCTGCTGGAGAAGTATTTATTTCCAAAGCTGCTCATGCTTACTTAAACCTCAAGTATGTTATCTTCCTTCAATTCTACCTTACACAGTCCCTGATTTCACCTGTTGCTGTGACTATTTACCACTGGAAGCATTTGTTTTGTGGCCTTGCAGAAACCACCTGTGGCATCAGGCAGGAGCACAACTGAACAACGAGAACTAGCCAACAACTGGGAATGACTGCATCTACTACTCACACAGCTCTTAAGACAACCTGGCATGACTTTGTTCAAAGAAAAAGATGTTCCCTTGTACCAAACTGTGCTTTTCTTTCAATGATCAGCAAGGACTGACAGTCAGATTAAAGATGTCAGTTAGAAGAGACCAATTGACTATTTTGTTATTTTTCATTTTTTAAGAAAAGGTGAAACCAACTCTAGTTTTCAGCAGATGATGCACATGCATGAATAAGTTTACTCCATAGGGCAGGTGAGCAAGAACACAAGATCACTATTATTTTTAAAGTTTAAAGATGAAGCTCATAACTACATGGATGTTGAAAGAAACTTTCACATAGTATAAACACTATAGAGTTTACATAACAAAGGTGATTGACAGAGAAACACATTTATGAGCTTCCTTGTTTTTGAAGTTCTTTACACTTACTGCTCTCGGAAGTACTACAACCTACACATCCGGTTTTCATAAGCAATGTGATCCTCTCGATTTAGGATACTTCTGATGAGCATCACTAATTTAATGCAGATGAAGCGCTGAACAAGATGAACAATGAACATTACAAATTCAAGAATGAGGTGTTTAATGTTGCCATGAGGCTCAAAGTTGCATATGCATTTGATACTTAATTTCTTGGCTTTGATAAACTGAAGTAAAAAATTACCAGCTCTCTTATTTAGCTACTTACTACTCTTAGCTTTGTGTCTAGTGTCTTCAAAATAATTTTGGAAGCTCCTACAATTTTTTAATTAGGTCTTAATTTCTGTGTAAGAACATGAAGTCCTTCATATCAAGGACACTCTGGAAGAATCCAGGAGAGACCCTGCAAACACATTCCATTTTAATCTAAGTGGCACAATGAAAAATTGTTCTTTACAATAACTTCAATTAACTCATATAAGGTCAGTGGCCACTTTTTTCAAGGTTTCTCTGCTCTGTGACAGTAAATTTTGAAATAAGCATAGATAAATGTCTGGAGAATCAGAGCTAGCATAAAACAAAACAGCAAATACTATCATCTAGGTACTGCCAACTCCTGCACATTTTTAAACACATTTAACAGTCTTAAAGCTTCAGCTCTCAGAGAACTCAAATATCCCAAACTTGGTGAAATGACCAGGTAAAAATCAGATTTGCATATGAAGATGATCTTTTATCCAGTACAAAACTGGAACAGAAGCACAGTAGGATAGCATAGTTGAAGAACAGCAATACTAATCGACAAAAGTTCTCCAGCTGATAGAAACAAACTAAAGTAAACGCCGTCAAAAAATTTTTAACACCACCAGAATAAAATCCCCAAAAAACGCAACAAAATACATTCTCATTATAGCAACTGTACTTGATGTTTAAAGTAGCCTCACTCACTAGTGTAACTAAGTCTCAAAGCAAGATAACTCAGTGTTTTAAGTGGCAGTAATCTCTCTCAGTGATGGAAGAAATTTTTGGTTGTCTGAAAGTATCCAAGGCCACCATTTTCTTTGTTAGCACTAACTTGGGCATATTTACCCTAAGCCATATTATCTTCAATCAAGCTATGGAAGTCACAATGGAAAGCCCATGTGTAATTGCACAATATACAACACCCAACTCTCAACTGCATGAGATGCAGAGAAATTCCTTGTATTACAGTATTCAAGCATATTTTCTCTACTGTCTCAACATCTGCATACGGAAAAAGTGACCTGACATATCCACTATGGAAGTTCAGTAATCTAGTACTTCTAACATTATTTTCAATATTAGAGGAAAAACAGTTTATATTCTATCAATACTATAAAGTCATACTCATTCTCAACCATTTTGGCAATCTAAAGCTTCGTTCAGCTTTGGAAACTGGCTTTAAAGCTAGCTACTGCACTGGAGTTTCCCCATCCTGTTCTCGGACATCACTTATAGTCTAGACTCATTCTCTCTAATACCTCAGAATGCCTTGCGGTTAACAAAAAATGGACTTCCACTTCGATTTGTACCTTGTCAGCTTTGCTTTTTTACCTTACATTGGTCTGCTAGAGACTTCGGAGAATCTCACAAGTTAAAAACCACAGTCATGCCATTGCTTGCTGCTTTAAGAGATTATTTTCTTTCAACATTTTTGGAGCACCATCAACATCAAAACAACCAGCTACATGAAACTAACATTTAAATAAGGAGTGGTCCCAACTAAGAATTGCTTCTGCTTGTTCCAAGGAAAACCACATTCTATTTTTGAGTCATTTGTAAGTGAAAGACAAACCACACTGCATGTAACCATACATTCATCATATGGGTTGTATTTTTTTTAAATGAAAAAAATGTCCAACACAGGCCACACTACGTGGAATATTAATCTGGCTGGCCAGTTATAGAGAGAAAAGAGAAGTTCGTAATTCAAAGGTCCAGAACGCTCCTACTTAATCGTTACACATCCTAGAACCTAAAGGTGTTCTCGCAGACCAGCCTCAAGGTCCTGCCCCTCCCAAGAAAATGCTACAAAAACACAAGAATCTGAGCAAAGAGAGAGCAACCACACAACAGCAACCCTTGAAGTAAAAATCTCTTCCCCAGACAGCTAGGGTTTTTTTTTCTCTTAATCATCAGAAGTTATTCACACCCTAATTTTTGCCCTAAGGTTCCTGATTTCAAACAATTCTGTTAATCTTATGACCCAGAAAAGTATTTTTGAAGCCCCTTAGAGCATTCAAGCTTCCCCATTGGACACAGGAAAAGGCTTCCTCTACGAAATTTGTACTTGGCAGGTACTGTTGAGATAACATCTGGACTTGTCATTCTGAAGTATACGTGCTTCCTCCATTATATAAGTATTGTTTTCTGATTTTCCCCTTTGAGCACTGCAGCTTCCAACAGCTTCATTAGCAGAAGAAGGTAAAGCATTATGTCTGACTTCCGAACACTTCAGGAGAAAATCTGCTTTGAGAATTCTTGCATTTAAATATTGGTTAAAGGCTTTTGAAAGAAATTGCACTTAGTTTTCAACACCAAATGCAAGTTCCAACTGTCTTCAGGATATGTGAGCAATATTTCAAAGATGATAAACAGAGAGAAAACTTTAATCTAGTTAAACTTAGTTCCATGTCAATGTTTGCAGGCTAGCTATAAAACACAACAGAAACAGAAGTAACACCCTATTATTTTATCAGTGATAAACTGAACTGGAAAGTAACAGTGATGGCTGACAAAAAGCTCAATACAGAGTAGGCCTGCTATGGGATGTTTAATTTCCTCCATGTCTGAAAGCATGTCATCAGATTGGTTATTCAGCGCCACCGAGGCCAGTCACGTTTGAAGTCAGACTGGTCAGCAAAAAACCTGCAATAATCCCTCCTACCCAGACTCTATACACCTCATCTCATTTTTCCAGTAGTAAAATAAACGGTTACAATCTAGTTTGGCAGGTCTCTAAAATTTGAAAGATTCACAACAGAGAGATCATATGACTTTCAGCTGTAATACTTGCTTCTCTAAAAACCCAATACTTTCACACAATAGTACAGGTTGAAATTCCAAAATTTCAAAAGCAAAATAAAAAGGATCAAAAAGCTTAAGAGAAAGCTTCTTTACATGTGAAGCATGAGAACAGGGCTTTTCACCAAACATGTTTTAACATACATTTTTAAATAATTTCTTATGAAGAATTAAAAGTATTGAGCCAAAGCAACTTTACACAGAACCACAGAATGTTAGAGATTGGAAGGGACCTCGAAACATCATCTGGTCCAATCCCCCTGCCAGAGCAGGAACACCCAGATCAGCTCACGCAGGAACACATCCAGGCAGGCCTTGAACGTCTCCAGAGAAGGAGACTCCACAACCTCTCTGGGCAGCCTGTTCCAGTGCTCTGTCACCCTCACCGTGAAGAAGTTTTTTTCTCATATTCACGTGGAACCTCCTATGTTCCAGCTTGCACCCATTGCCCCTTGTCCTATCACTGGATGTCACAGAGAAGAGCCTGGCTCCATCCTCCTGACACTCACCCTTTACATATTTATAAACATTGATTAGGTCACCCCTCAGTCTCCTCTTTTCCAGGCTAAAGAGACCCAGCTCCCTCAGCCTTTCCTCATAAGGGAGATGCTCCATTCCCTTAATCATCTTTGTGGCTCTGCGCTGGACTCTCTCCAGCAGTTCCCTGTCCCTCTTGCTGACTGCCTCTAATGACCTTCTTATCCCTGATATGCCTAGAGACAGCATCAAGAATAAGTTGTTCCATCATCTTTCCAGGGGTGGAAGTGAGGCTGACCAGTCTATAGTTACCCGGGTCCTCCTTCTTGCCCTTTTTGAAGACTGGAGTGATATTCGCTTTCCTCCAGTCCTCGGGCACCTCCCCCGTTTCCCACGATTTACCAAAGATGACGGAGAGTGGTCTAGCAATGACTTCCACCATCTCCCCCAGCACCTGAGGGTGCATCCCATCAAGACCCATGGATTTATGGGTGTCTAGATTACTTAACCGCTCCTTAACCCAGTCGTCATCTACCAGAGCAAACTCCTTTGTCCTGACTTCCTCTGGGGATTCAGGGGCACTGGGCTCCTCAGGACAGCCTCCGGCAGTATAGACAGAGACAAAGAAGGCATTCAGTAACTCTGCCTTCTCTGCATCTTCTGTCACCAGAGCACCCACCTCATTGATCAGTGGGCCTACACTGCCTCTGGTGTTAGCCTTATCTGCAATGTATTTGAAGAAGCCCTTTCTATTGTCCTTGACCCCTCTAGCAAGGTTTAATTATTTAAAAAAAAAAAAAAATCAGGTTTTGGTTTGGGAATCTTCCTCAGTCTTACATGAGCATATCAGGAGTTAGCTCTACATACAAAATAACCAGGAAAGACAAGCCATTCCATCTAGGTTGCAGAAATACCCAAGAGCCTAAAATATGCTCGGTCAAAGCAGACATTGGTTTGTGGAACATGCAAGAGTGGAGGCTGTTTTAATTAGAAATATCCCGTTGTGCCAGACCATGCAGTTCTTGGTGTTTCTTCATCTACAATGCATAGGACACAGATGTGGATTTCAGCACGTTCTGTAACAGAGTACATGCCAAGATCATTAAGTAAGAACGTCAGACTCCACAGTACGTTTCTCATTGTGTTCCATCTGTTTGGAGCAAGCTTTAGTCCACCCGCCTGCCATAGGCTGTGAACACTGACCGTGCATGCTCTGCATCCACACAATCCCACAAACACAGGAGAGAAAAGACCATCTAGTCTGCATAGCAAACATTGATTTAAGGAAAGGCGTGCCAGGCAGGCAGTGGGGACACTTATTTCGAACAAATAGTCAGAGTTAGTAATTTTGCATTGCACCAACTTACAGAATAGGTATTACATGTGAAGTTCAGAGAGCAGACACTTTTGGCTGTACATATTAGTATTGCCTAACTGAGAAGCTGAACTATGGGAGAGAAGTGCTCTGATGATTTCATTGCTCAATTATGCAAATGATTTTAAACTTTCACACAGATAAGACAATACACTTAATCCTTAGACTTACATATGGTTACAGATTTCAACCTATAAAATTTAAAAACCCTTTAAAAAATCTGACACCTTGTTTGATTAGAACAGCTGCATTGTTATTACTGGAACTAGTTCCACTACAAGAAAGAATACACAGCAACATGCAACTGAAGAACGCAGTTCCAGAGCACACTTTAACCAGTCTGCTAATATGCTGATGCCAAAAACAATGCTGGTTTTGTCCTTTTCATTCTCAACAGGGCACTTACCTAGCAACTACAGCATAGCAGCATGAGCTGGGGCAGTTCACTGCAACCAACAAAAGATTATCTCTTTCACGCATGCTAATTTTCATGTGGGTTAAACAGACTCACCCTGTGGAAAGTGGAGACTGGGGAGAGGGTGAACTGCAGGATGGCCCCTCCCAGCAAAGGCTAGTGAGATCTGTTTAAGCGTAGCATGAAGTGACAAGGACAAATGATACATGGTGACCAAATCTCTGCAGTTCTGTGGGAGACAGGACGTTTGAGCACATCTCTCCATCTCAGTCGTTCACGCTATGATAGCAACTTGTTTTTCCCCACAGGTGCAGCAGCAATTTATAGGCTTTTAAAATTGAAGGACACCAGAAGGCATTCAACATCTCACAGCGCTCAACATCCTTCCTACTTCAGCTGGAACCATCCTGCCAGGAGAAGAGCAGGCTGCAAATACTCAAAGAAACTCTCCCACAAACGGCCCTTCTGACTTTAAGATTAGGCTGTACGTAGCTATGCCTTCCACACAGCATGTGGTGGTATCGTTACTTAATTCCATCTGATGAATTATGGTTGTTTCCAGACATGTTTCACAGCATGTTGATTAACAATAGGGTAAATATTTTTGTACTTATTGCTTTTAATTAAAAAATTTGTATTCCAAGAGCAAGACACAATCCAGGTTTACAAACAAAGCATACATAGTTACACAAAACATCACCACCGTGCTAAGGCGGATACTCCTGACAACAATCCAATGAATACAGGAGCTATGGCTTCAGCCACTCATTCTCAGATGTGTAGTTCCTAGTTTTGCCCCTAATTCTAGGGGCAGCTGGATGTCTGGAAACATTAAACAACAACAACAACAGAAGTACTGTAAGTGGAGTAAGAGAATGCCTTGGAAACTACCATGAAAGAAACAGCTCCAACATGTAGCAAAAGCTGACAGAGACTAACACTGCTACCTACCTTCAGGTCACCCCCTGTGCCCCAAAGAGCCTTTGTCCAGCTTAATGTGGCTACAGTTATAATCTAATATCAGAACCAAGGAATGCTTGCCGAATCCTCTACTTGTGCATCTTTTGCTCCTTGCAAGGCTCTAAAATGGGGGTGGGGAAGGTAGGCACTGTAAGTACAAGCAGACAGAAAAGTAACTACTAGTACCCAAGACAAATACATCCTCCTGTGGACCACCACAACTCTCCCTTCCAACTGTCACGACTACTGACCAACTTTACTGAAAACAAAACCTGTAGTTAAACATGAGGGTAGAGAGAATGTTGCAAAGCAACACAGATGGAAGAACTTACATTTTTAAGTTAGGAGGGGGAAAAAAATTAACAAATTACAGCAGACAGTCTGCTTTAACAGATTGCAAGAGCAAAATGGCCATCTACTTTCTATTTAGGATGCTTCAACATCTTTGCTTGGCACAAGAGGATAGTCTGATCTCATCCATACCAGGCTGTGACTGACAAGTACTCAGAGTGTTTACTATTAAACACTGTCTCAGCAACTGATGTGTACACAATTGCTCAGACCTTACAAATGAGAAGAACGAGCAATTAAAGCAGGCTAAAAGTCAGGCACAGGCTCTATTAGAAGTTAACAAGATGGGCAGCCACAAATTTAAAAAGCTATTCCCACCATTAAAGACTAAGAACTTGACATGGTGTACCACTTTGAGAAGTTTTCTGAGACCCTGAAAGAAATTACTACCTTCTTGGTTTTGGAAGTGAAAAAATGAAAAATTCCACAGTAATCATTCTGAAAACTGCTGCAACAGACAGTGTGTTTCAGAATTAATAATTGCCTATATTTACTATACCAGCACTCAACAGACAGAAAACTTTAAAATTAAAGGACGTTTTAATTATGTGCTTCAAGTCTTTTGCTTCTTGACAGAAAGGATATGCAATTAGTACAAGGTATTTCACATGTTTAGATGCCTAAGTATAACATCATTTATAGAGCTAAGGGAGAAGATTTCATTAGTTTTGACAAAGATTATTATGTGGAACAGTGAATCTGAACCACTCCCTGTTTCCTGTGCATGACTCTTTGAGACAATTCACATGCAATTAAGAATTCTAATTCTCTACTAGCTCCATTCCCTCATTCCTTAAAGCTTTAACCCAACTATTTTAGTGGAGTTGATTAACCCCAAATTGCAAACTCTCAAACTGAATCAGAAGTCAGTTTGCTTGAGACAGGTGTGTCAGGACAAGTCCTCCATGTCAAAAGTCACCAGACGGCACTGTGACACACCCACAAATTAATATTTTGCTGCTCTTTTAGTCCTGAAAAATAGGAGGTCAGTCAGGGGAGGAGAATTCTGCTGCAGCCACAAGAACTGCTGCTCCTTCCAATCATCAGTCAAGCCAACAGGTACTCCTGATGGCTGCCCACACACAACAACAGGGCTTCTTGGACTTGCTATAAACAGCATAGGATATCCATATTTCTCATATACAATGGATATGGAAAGTCGCCACGCCAAAATTAAAACAGTACATAAGAGAGAACCTCAGGTCTTAACAGCTACATAGTGGTTAAAAATACTTCCATCTTCCTTATAGTGTTTACAGAAAAGGTGGCATAGGCCTTCCGAACTAAGTCTGAGAAACAAAGCTACTGGAACAGACTGAGAAGGAAAACAGATCAAATAGAGGAAGATAGCATAGTGGACACTGAGAAAAGAGGACACAGACAACAGTCTCAAGACCATTGAAATAAAGGTGTATGTATCACACCACATCTACCTCTGTGCTACTTCCCACCTTCCTTTTCCATGTGAATTTTCCTCTATTAAGCAAAGTTAAACAATAGTCTTGAAGCTGTCCAAGTTCTCATGGAACACTTTGCCCTTCCTGGGAAGCTGAACACTGGCAAACTAGTTAAGTCCCACAGCTAGGAAACAGGGACACAAGAAGGTGAAGAGGATTTATAAATATTAAGTACTCTCTTTTTAGCAAAAATAATTAGGGCACACAAATGAGTGACCAACAGCAACCACACTACACAGAACTGCACAATACTCCGTCCTTTATTGAGTCTTGCAATAAATCTGTGGATAGCAGCAAGTATTCTCTTCATTCCCTGTGCTATTGGTTAGGCTCATAGAGGACTTAATTCTCAAAACGCAAATACAACCTTTAGCAATTCATTTCAGGGAAAAAAACAAGTGGTCATTAGAAATTGAGGTACTCAGCATCTCTGATATTACCCTTACAAACAACACAGCCTAAGCTGTTGTTAAAATAAAAGTTTTCTGGTTTGTGCTTTTACGTAACAAAGCAGAAACAGGTGCAGCAGTTACATCTGATGTACAGAAAGTAAGAGTATGCCTCTTGCCTCTAGAGCTGTGTATTGCCCATGGGAAGATCACATTGACAAAATGCACAAACAGCAATTCTTCCCACAGCCTCTCTCTTCCAAACCAATGCAGTCCTTTGCCAACCCTGGAACACGATGCTCTACTTCATAAGTTTCAATTATCTGACAGGTCTTAAGGCGGGCAGGAAGAGGGAGAAGGACTGCTACTTATCTAGGTGACTAGATTGCAGCAGGAAAATGTACATGGCAGTATGAGAAGGCTTCCTGACAACAAATAAAGTTTTCATATGAAATTACACCAGACAGCTTCAGGCTGATGTTTGTCACTAATGAAACAAGGAAATCCTATTACACCCTGTTTTAGGTCGTAGACTCCTGCTATGTACTTTGCACTAATTCAGATGTTTGTTGGGCTGCTTTGTGCGCAGATTAACTTCATTTGCCTGGCAAAAAGTCACACACAGTAAATCTCAGCTCAAGTGGCCCAGTAAGCACCGGGGCCCCCACAGTCACAGAGCTACTCACGAAGCTATGAGGAAGACTCAGATGCTCAGATACTACTCAACATTTATTAGGCAATATTATTCAAATTAGCACAATAACCCATCAGATTCATGAAGAAATAGTACAACGCCTAAGAAAAAGACCAGAGGTTCCACAGGAGTTTACTCTTTCTCAAATAGAACTTGGACAATACGTAAGATGATACTTTTCACCTACAAGTTTGACCCTTTGCTTGCCAAAAACCCAGCTTCACAAAGACAAATACACAGTAACACTAACAGCCTATCTCTTTTATTAGCTGATGACCTGTACTCACCACAAGATCCCCTTTCACACTCCCAAGCGTCCCCCTAGCCCTTTCAGGTCTGCCACAAATTAAAACGGTTACCAAACAGATTTTATAGGTTCATTTGGATCAATTTACAAGCAGCGCTCACCATTTATGTGTGACAGGCACCAGAGGCCTGAACTGCTTGCCTCTCCCGCCCTAGGAAACAAGTACTTCTAGCGGGAGACACACGATGAGAGCGGGACAGTCCCCCTGTGCCCCCCAGAAGCCCGGCGCTGGCTTGGCGGCGCTTCGGGGAGCACAGGGACCCCTCCGAGGCCCCAGACGGCTCAACCGCTGCCAGACAAGGGACGCTCTCGGGCAGAGCCGTACTCCCACTACCTCGCTCCTTCCAAAGCGCTCTGAACGAATTCAATTCCTCAAAGAGAAGTGGTTTAACACAGCACTTGGGTC
>NW_010129664.1:0-201 GCF_000699245.1 Pterocles gutturalis | reverse complement strand
TTTTTAATTGCTTTGCTAGGTGCCACCCAGCCCTTCCTCCTTCCCATTTAACCCTTTCACAGCCTGGAGCATCCCCTGCTCCTGGTCCAGCATCTCCCCTGGGGAGGGCTCAGGACCAGCATCGTCCCCCCCGTTTGCAGGTCCCAACACGTTCGAGGACGCGGGGAATTACATCAAGACGCAGTTCCTGGACCTGAACAT
>NW_010129663.1:27188-45067 GCF_000699245.1 Pterocles gutturalis | reverse complement strand
GGAGCGGGAGATGGGGCCGCGGGGGAATCGCAGGGAGCGAGCGCGGAGCTGAGAGCGGCATCCACGGAACATCCACCATCCCACAGCCCATCCCAAAGAGCCGATCGAGCAGTCTCGAGGCAAGGTTCTGCCTGGAAAACTGTAATTGAAAAATAGTATGGCCAGGCACCAAACTAAGGAAAAACCAAAAACGTTTCAGTGCAGAACAATATATGCTCAATTTACGTATAGAGGAGTTTTGAGTTTGTCTTGAAATAAACGCCAGTCCAACATGCTCACCACAGGCTTTGACAAATTTATTTCCATCTGGTGCCCCACCAGCAGTGATAATGTCCAACAGGTTCCAAGATGCCCATTTTGTTTTCTGTGTAAGTCCTCTGCCTTCAGTGGTCCTGGTCAGGAACTAGGTACAGAGCAGAGCAATATGAGTCACTGATCCTCATGCAAGCGTGAATAATCCTATTGAAAACTGACCTGCGTCCAGTAGAACAGCTAGGGTATGAAACAGCTGCACAATCACTTTCCCAGTATTGCCAAGGGAAGTTCATAATATTTGCATTTCTAAGCAGAGACTAGAAACACCTCCAAAAGTCTATTAAGATTCCTGCAAAGATGGGAAAGGGGAGACGGGAGAAAGAAAAGAAATAAATTTGTCACATTTGACTGAAGGACAGGAAATAATGCTGTATTACATAATCTACTAAAAGTTCCAAGTTTTATTTCACGTTAAACCTCAATGCCAATGGTTTTATATGTGTGTGTGTTTTTGTAAAAACCCGTGTAGCTGTTCTGGCAGATCTGCACTGATCCATTGCCATAATTATTTTTTTCCCCAGTGGTTCAAATCTCTGACATCAACACATTGCTCTAGTACAACGATACCAGATTAAAATAGTTTGATTTGCAGTGCTAAGCTCTAAATTGTTTTCCCCGTCGTTTCAGAGTGAAAATTTGTCACATCAAACAGGCTATAAGATCATCCAAATTAAACTTCATCCAAACAACTGAACCCACTCCTGTAAACACAGTAAGCGAATTTATATCCAAGTGTTTAGATTTACATTGTCGTGGATTACCTGCTAGCATATATAGACCATGGTAAAACAGGTGATTACTCAATCACTGGCATAAAATGGATCTAAAATAAATATGTCA
Organism: Pterocles gutturalis; assembly: GCF_000699245.1. Lineage (NCBI taxonomy): Eukaryota > Metazoa > Chordata > Aves > Pterocliformes > Pteroclidae > Pterocles > Pterocles gutturalis. The sequence goes on along the minus strand of NW_010129663.1, from coordinate 43,912 downwards.
ATACTGGTTGGCAAGTTCTGCATGATCCAGAGGTTCCCTTTAATGTGTACAGCTGAGCTTCAGATTTGTGAAAGTTTTCTTTTAGCCTGGGGTGTTCACAGATTACTTCCACTGCACAGCAAACTGCTTCTCGTGATATTTTTACAGCACTGTGGTGTTACAAATACATGTGTAACTATAGTATCATTTTGCCAGAATGCATTGAAGGAATATGCTGAAATACATATTTCAGTGGCACATGGTGACAAGAATATAATGGCCATGCACATTGGAGGTGCTTTCTTTCGAGATTTAATGGGTCACATCCTAAACATGCATGAAGTCGTAAAGCTCCACAGAATTCCGTGGAAGGAGGGTGAGCTATATTGGATGAGGAACTCACTACATCTCTATAAATCACTAAGGGAATTTTTTAACAGTTTGGATCTGATCTAGACATTCACTTGGTGTAAAGATCTGGAAGATACTTCTGGTTTATGTTGGTGAGAGGAGCATCTAGCTATCTCTTTCAAGGTTTTGGAAAGCCTTAAGACCCTTGAAATCTGACATCCTTCCCGTCTTGTTAGCCTTCACCTCCCCCCCATCTCTCTGTTACTGTTTTCAGGAACTGAGAAGCTCAATGGGATGGGATAGAATTTCCTTGTAGTTCTCCCCTTAGAGGCACAGGGCTGGGAACGGAATAAAAGCTCAGACTCAGCAACTGCTGTTTTTGTATTCATTGTGAGCAGAGCAGGATGACGGAAGAGTTCAAAATGAGGCTTTCAGCTCTTGTCACAGATCTTCCCGGGCTGTGGGTCTGTTTTCTCTCACAAGATTTACATCAGTGTAAAGCACTGACATCATTTACTTATCTCCCTTGGAACAGGCTGAGATTCCACACAGAGCCTTCCTCCACCCCTTCCTTTTAACCTCCAGAATCAGCATTTGCTGCAGGCCTTTCCTGTTCTATTCTGTGGCACCCTCAGCAGTTGTCAGTGTAAGCCATAGTCTTCACCCTGCAGACAATGTATAATAAAACACATAAATAAAAACAGCGTTTTGGAACTATGCAGATTTGTATCAGCCAAACATTCGGCCTGTGGCCCAGATAACAAGCAAGGATAGGGAAAAGCTGTGCATTCTAAGTGACCCACGGGATCAACATCTCCCTTTCCCAACACACATTCTATTTTTACCTTTCCATTTTGGCTTCCTTCCCAACTGGAAAAGCAAAATTGAGACAGTAATTGAAACAATGAGACAAGATAAATTGATTCAAGGATTCCAAGTGCTCACGGCCACATGCATCTTCCATGTAAAATGCCACTGAAATAAGGAGGAGCCTAGAGCAATGTCCTCAGGCATGAGGAAAGAGACCATGGGAGATATCGGAAGCAGGAAGATGGGTCTGCAAGACAGGGACACTTGGAAAGCCATATTGTAAAGAGTGCAAAACCTCCTTCCTTGGTGAAGATATATACTGACAACATCTTCATTGGTTACTTCCACCACACACAAAGCAAAACAGTTCCACTCACTCCTCCAGTTCCAGTGTAAAACTGGCCAGTCTTTTTTCCTTCTTTCAGGGCTTGAACTGACGAAGTGCACGTTTAGATTAGAGGCCTTGACAAACTCTGGAGCAACTGGAAAGTTCTCCTAGGTTATAGCATCATTTACTGATAGAGCTTTATTTCCGCTGATGATCCGATTACTCTCCATGAAGTCAAACTCCTCTGTTTACAGGTTTGTTAAGAGCAGTCTTCTAAAGGACACACTCCCTTTGGCCTTTAGGGACCAGCATAAAACTCACATACACTTTCCCATGTTTTCAGGAGACTAAGAGTCTGGGTGGTTGCCAACGCAAGTGAGAAAAGGATAGATGGATCTTATTCCTCTGCAGATATAGCAGCCTTTCTCCTCCACTGCCTTCGAAGCACACAACAACGCAGACAAGACAATGCAAAAGACAGAAATTTTGATGTGAACGCACTTAGTAGTGATCAAGAAAAGATTCTCCTCTGCAATTTCACCAGAAAGCATGCTTTACTCAAAGGAAGGAACTCCTATCTAAAAGGAAGTTAATTCACCATGAGAGAAGTCATGAATGTGCAGTGTACAGGATATTCTACACCTATTCCTTACACAGACACTCATGAAGTCAAGAGAGATGATACTGTTGATCCAATCTAACGGTACACTGTGGCTGCAATAGAGAGCCAAGTGCCCTGTCATCATCCTCAGTCCCACTGTCTGTGTTGCGCCAGCTCTGGGTTCATCAGAACACTTCAGGAGCCAGTTCAATCATTCAACCCAGCAGAAAACCTGTCCAAGTAAAAAAGAAATGGATTTGCTGTCTTCTGGACTAGTAAGCTGAGTCAGCCCAGAACAGAGTCTGAAGAACCCAGAAACCAATGGAAGGAGAAGGAAGGAACTGGGTAGCACTCAGAGCAGCGACTGGGAAAGGAAGAAGACCACTTCTGCTGGGCAGCAGTGAGTGACTAGTCTAGTTCTTAGCATGCAGGAACACTACCTCCGAATGGAGCCAATACCTCAGTCTCACTCAGCACAAAGCAAGCTGGTTAATGAGAGCACAGCAAATTTGTATCATTCCTCATTGCCCAGTAACTTCCAGTGGCAGACACAGCTCTCACCACACTGGCAAAGCTTCTTAAACCAATAGGGTTGCAGGGATTGATGCCAGCAGGGAAGCTGTTCCTGTCTTGAAAAAAAAATTAATCAAAGAAAAGATGTTTTCTTTCCAGAAGGGTGGTGGCATGCAACTGCTGTATTCTCTGACACATACCCACTGGGGCGGAAAATGTTTTCTCTGTGGGAATGCTGCTTTTGGGAAGGTGTCAGAGAACAATGCTGTCACCAGCCCCGGCCACGCTCATGTTTTCCATGTCTCTTTCTATCTTTTGTTCTCATATACTTACTTGAGCCCTTTATCTGGCTGGAACAGGAGCCGTTTATCTCCTGTGGTATGTTGCTTCCCAGGGCAATTCTGCCTCTCCCTTCCCCCCTTCTTCTCTCCTCAACAGCTTGAAAACCATACCTTAAATTCTGTAAAGTAACTGAAGGCCTTGTTCTCTGCCATCAGAAGAGTCTAAAAGGCTTGCTGTGACAGATGCTGGACAGTCCTGGTACTGGGAACCTCTATACTGCTGCCAGCCAAAATTCTGCTTGTTTAAAGACTAAGACTATATCTCTCCACCACCGGTCTCTGCTACCACTGCCAGAAGAGCAGTGAGAACAGGGCAGCATCCTCAGGGTCTTGGTACTGAAAGCAACAAAGGAGTAAAGAAGTGAGAACAGAAGCTAAAATGAAGCACTGAAGAGCAAGCAGGAGGATAGGTAATGGATGTGTGTGATGTGTGGTGTTGTATAAGCACCTGGAGTTTTGGTACACATGGGTCTATCCCATCTACACTCCACTTACTCTTAAATTGGGCTGCGAGAACAAATTTAGTGTTGCCCACAGATGCTTAGTCACTTCTCACACTGTGTCTTTTCCCCTTGTAAAGGAAGCACTATCTCTAGCTAAAAGCTGAAGGTAAAGCTGTCTTTGTTTTTTCTGCACAGCCTAACAGGTTAGTCTGCGTTGCTTCCCTCTGGTGAGGAAACTCCTCAGAGTATTTTTGAATCATTGTTTTCCTGCCACTGCTGGGGCAGCGCAGAAGCACAGTGGCTGACCTCAAAGAGAACTCAGTTCAAGGCTTCTACTTCTGCAACATTAATTACTGAGTTTTGCAGATACAGACATCTCACCTTAGCAAACAGCCATCTGGCAAATGAAGAAGCTCAGAGAGAAGACTGCACATACCTGGTTTCCACAGAATCTGCTGTCTTCCTGCAAACAGATGACCTTCAAACACAGCCAGGTGGCAGGCACATGGGAACACTTGGAAGTTTCAGAGGAAAAATGTGTCAGGTTTTTTATTCCAGCAGGCATCTGCTCATCCTCCTGCTGACTCTCCATTTCCCAGTGACCTGCAAAATGCCATCTTTTAGAGAAGACTCCCGCAGAAAGGCTTACTGCATGAGTGTTTATTGTTTAAGAGTTTAAGACAGAGAAGTGTGTCACAAATTGTGTCTCCTCTGGCAATCAGCCCTTAGCAGAAGGTGTCTTTAATGTGTAAACCAAGCGTCTGCGTGGGTGTGCACTTCATACTGCCGAGTAAGAGGTTATTGCTGTGTAAGGGCAATTTGTTCATGAGCCAGCCAATTTTGTAGCAAATCTGCATTGGATCTACAATGGAAGAACATTATTATTTATATTCCTCCGACAAAATAAACACATGCTCTTCAAATTATGCCAGTCCTTCCTCAGCTTATCCTAGCGCTGACTGCAACTTATATACCAAAAACATTTTTATTCCTCTCCTTGGCATTCCAGCCGGGAGTGCTCTGGGAAGGTACAGAATCAATTTTCCCTGCAAGAAGTAGGTCACGTGGAAGTATCTTCTCTTTTGTCCATTTGGTTTTTGCCAAACTCCATCCTAACACCCCCTTGTCCTCTGCTGATTCTGATGAGCTTGGCCTTTTTCCACTCTGTACTGGGAAACTGGCTAAAAAAAGAAAACTGCTCATTGCCAGATGCTGTGCTTTGTAAAGATGACTTGGGTGAGATCCTGTTGGCCAAGTCAGCAGGAGATTTGGCAGTGATGTAGGGGACGCCGCATCAGGCTTTTCCTGCAAGAAGCAGTCTTGGCATTTATTACAGAAAACACCCTTTCGTACTAACAACAACCACCACCAAGATTTGGTTTCAAAGGAGTCCGAAATGCCATGTACAGACTGGACGCAGAGGTGCAACGGCTATAAGGGTGGGAAACGTGTCTTTCTTATTCATTTTCAAGGCAGCAGTTTTCTTATTTTTCATGCCAGGCCAGACGCTTCTGAAACTACAGGCATAACCACTTAACACTGTAGCCTGAGTTGCTTCAACTAGTCTGTCAGAGACATCCTCCCTGCGCTAGTCATCTCCATCCTTTCTCTACCTCAGTTCCCCTACATGCAGAATACAGCCAACAACATCCCCTCAGGTAAAGCACCTTCTGTTGACTGTCTTGACAAACATGGCGGTCAGCTGTTTTGGCCACGGACTGTTTTTTACCTCATGAATTACAAGGCAGCATCCAGAATAACTGGGAGCTCTCAGTACTCCTACAACAGAAGAAGTATTTGTAACACTGGCACCATCCATAAGGCAGCATGCCATCCTAACCACCAGCTTAACCCATCAGATCTCAGCACATTCACAGGTTTAGGCTTGGAATCTTGATGACTATGATGGACCACCAGGATACATGTCCAGCTGTTAGGACGTGACATTTTGCCAGCCTACATCGCTTCTTTTCCCTTCCTCTGACAGCTTCCAAGCTACCAGAGTTTAAGCAGCAACCTGCAAGACAGCTCAAGCCTTCCACAGGGAGACTGTTCCCTATGCCAGCAAGCAGTGCCTGGCATCTTCCACAGCTCACTCCTTCTTGCTGTCATTTGTATTCCAAAATTAATCCTCTAACCAATGAGGAGATGAAGTTAGAGAACAAGATTCAAAGTTCTAGGTCACTGCCAACAAGACAGCTTGGATTAATCAGCATACGTGTTTAAAACATACTATGATGACTGTCAGTGTCAAAGCAGAGCTGAAAAATACTATTTGTAAAAGCACTGGATTAAGCAGGCAGCTTCACACCATCAGGCAAAGCAGAGGGAATGACTGCATCACTGAAATGCACGTCCCCTTGAAATCTGACTCAAAAAGATGCATACGCCTGTGTCCAAATTTGCATCTGACTGGCTCTGTTCTTAAAGACAGATACTCCTCGGTGTTTTGCTGTACTTCAGAATGACACAGGAAATGTAGACGCGTGGCGCCAAACCAAGTGCAAACCACATCAACACATATATTCAAAAGACCAGAGGCTTTGCACTTACTGTATGAAACATTATTACCAGAAGGCAAGTGCACGTGCAAAAAGATTGCTAGAGCCCTTGATGTTATTTGCCAGTGTGCTGCATGCTGATGAACACAGCATGCTGCAGCTGTAATTCCAGAGCCCTTAAAATCAACTGTGCACTACAGCTGCATACGATAAGCGCCCTGCTGTCAGATTTGCTTACTTCAGATTTGTTCGCCTTTGGATGTCATTTGTAAGTTTGTTTTATTTTATGAACTGTTTTCATTCCTTGAGTCTCTTTTCATTCACATTAGCAGACCAGTCAGAGCAGGGACTAGCAACTAGGCTCCAGTCTTCCCTCTGCCACTGACTTTCCAGTAATCACTGGGCAAGCTATTAAATCTCTGGGACTACTGAGGATTAAAGGCCCTTTACGCTCTTCTGATGAAACTGGGGTGACAGGAAGTGGATGTGACTTGAGCTTGCTGTAAGGTTTCTTTAAAAAGCCAGGATCATATAAAGAAAGAAATAGGTTCGTACGCCACAGTTATTGAGCTCTGTGAACTGATCTTCCTGGACAGCACTATTGATGAGTCTGGAACAAGAATTAAGCACTGCAGAAAACAAGCTGATATAGCAGAGGACTTCCCACATTCCACCCTTTGGAAGTTACTCCTCTGCAGGGAAGCCTGGGATCATGCCTATCATCTCCCACTAGCCAGCATCTGAAAATAGGTGCCTGTCTGAAGCCAGTCTAAGAAGGGTAGGGGAGTGCAGCCCACTGATCGTGGAGGTGTTCTGCCCAGCTGAGGAAGGGGATAGGCTCCCTTTCTTCTCACAATGATCTGGCAACTTGAGAAGTTTCATCTCACCTTTCCATTAAGTGCCACCATCCTTCCCCCCCCTCCCAAAAGACATTGAGAAGGAAAGAGAAATACCATTTTTCCTTGCTTGTTTCAGTAGCTTGCCCCTTGTCTCCTCTTCTTTCACCTATAGCTTTTCTCAATCCTCTTCATGTCTTTATTACCTTATAAAATCTTTCTCTTGCCTCACTAGTCATCGCTTTTCCCACTATGGTTTTGTCATTGGGGACAACAGAAATACTACCCTTCATGCAACTTCTTCCAGTAGTGTTTTAACATCAAGTTCTCAGGCAGAGGACCTGGGGGAGCAAGAAGGTGGGAGGGCTTGGAAGGTAAGAAAAGAAACCTAAATTACATCTCAGGACTGTGACGGAATAAACAGCACGATATGGCAAATTTGGTCAACATTCACTACATCTTACAGACTCTGACAGGAGCGTGCATGTGTCTTTGTGTGACTGGTACTGTTGGCCCATATAACATGCGTAGGTGTGCCCATGTGCGTCTGTGAGCTGAAGCACAAGTTGGGGAATCCTCACCTGAATATAAATTATTTCTTGACTTGTCTTAAGTCATACTAATTTCATACCTTGAGAAAATACAACCTACTAAAATGGACTAATCTAAAAGCAAGGTAATCCACTGGAATTTATGCAACAAGGATTTAAAGAGGTACCTTAGGTGCAGAAAGAGTTTGGAGAGTTTAAATAACAGAAGCCAATTCTAAAATGGGAAGAGTTGAGCACAAGTGAACAATCACTGCTTAGATGAGGTTTCACAGCCTGATGGCATGTGAAATTACAAGATTTTAGCAACTAAAGGAGCATAAACATTCTAAATATTAAAAATCAGTTATGTTCTTCGTGACTTATCTTGGTCGTTAGTTCTAATCTGCAAAGCTTATTTGAAAACAGCTGAAGATAACAATCACTTTGTGTGGACTAATAGCCAAGAGTCCTCAGTGGTTTTAACATAACTGACAGGCAACCTTTCTGTATTGTCCTTGGTTGGCACCGGGAATTATCACAACACTGAAATGAGGATGTCAGAAAGCAACAAAGTGCACACACAAGGCATGTGCCTGCAGATACATGTGCAATCACATGTAACCACAGGCAGCAAAAGGAGCCGCCGTTCCCCAATTTGTGCAAGGTCTTTCAGCTCCTTCGGCCCCATTCACTCACTGGAAGAAGGACTAACAGTCTCTGTCATGCTTCAGGGTGCCAAGCTCTGTAAAGGGTAACATTTTAAGAGGCTGCAGTTGCTGCCATGGCTGCAAACTTTGTTTTCTCAATACTGCTCTCAGACAACACTGAGGCCCGGTCATCCTCTCCTCAGCAAATCCCTATCCGATCGTGTGTCTGTCAGCGTTCCATGGGCAGTTCCCATTCTTTCCAGATCAGAGTTCTAGCTTTTCATGGCAGAAGGCAACCTGATCCTCTGGCCCGGCTCCAGCTCACACAGGACTGCCAGCCGAGGGGAAGGCCTCAGCAATGGGACATTTTCTGTCAGCACCTGTCCAAAAGCGCTGTTACAGAAGAAGTGGAAAAAATCTACAGTCACTTCACCAAAACCAGTTCCTTAATCACATCTCCTCCTTAGCACCTGCTTTATCATGCACAGCATCTTGCAATGTGGCTTTATTATTAGGCACGATTTTCCACAGCACTCAGCTTACCCAGGCCGGGGGCCTGAGGTGACACGACTGGAGATTCTGAGACCAGGGCAGAGGTGCGCAAAAGGGAGAAGTAACCACGAGTCCGACGGGGCTCTGCTGTGCTGTGAGAGTGACCCAGGCTGAGGGTCTCACAAGCAGATCCCTGGGAGGGAGAAGGAAAGCCTGCTACTGTAGCAATTGACGTGTGGACTTTGCATTTGTAAGGAGCCGGGTGGACCAATACCTCCATGTTTAGCATCCTGACATCCAGTCAGGCTGGGACACCACTGCGTGCTTCCACGGCTGGGGAGCAGAGACATGCACAACTCTGGCCAAAACCACCAGTGCTTTGTTCCCAAATCTGTTAACTGGAGGCTGCTTTTGTCTTCATTCCAAGAAACACCTTTGCCAAGCATCTGGAGAGCTTCAGAAATGTCAAGAGACCAGTCGCATGCTGCTCTTGCTCATGCCTCGGGTGTAATCTGCTGCTAGGTACCCCACTATCTCACTCTGCATTCCCCAAACACTTCATAAACTACTCGAGCTTCCATTACAGAATTCTTCGGGGCTCTTTGACCATTTATCAGGCCAGGGCTTGATAGTGGCTTTCCCGTCTGATAATGCTCGTTGATGAGCTCCTCAAGTATCCTTCACAAACCCTCCAACACATTCCTGTGTACCACATTAAATTCCCACTGTTTGGGTAACAGCCTGACCAGTATGTTGGCTTGTCTCTTTTCCCTGGGGTTCCCTTTTTCCTGAATGCTCTTGGTTTTCTGGCTTGTTATCCTTCCCAGCTTGCTAGGATCTGTCTCCCTCTTTCTTGTTCCAATTTCATTATGTCTCCTTTTGGAGGAAGATCACAAATGCTAAAACATGCTTACAGCCTATGGCAAACCTGTACAAATTTGATACTGCCCCAAAGAGAGAGCGATCAGCTCTCTTCCTTCAACAGGAGAATTTTAGCCCTTGGCTGCTATGGTTTTTCAGCCTGTGTGACATAGGTGACACGGTTAATGTTCATTAAATCACTGACTGTACCAGCAATTGACAATAGAGTCAGACATTTAGCAAGGGCAGCCATGTCCATGTAACATTTGCAATATGATTTCTTGAAGGGTGGGAAAGACTTCTACTGAAGACAGAACGCAGACCTTGCATATTTGCATTAAACATAATGGAAGGAATGATCTGAAGCTCCTAATCAAGGTAAATGTGCATTTACTATGCTGGTAATTTAAAAGATAACAGGGCAAATTCCAGTCTCAGCTATAATACTAGGGTAAATGTGGAATTATTCCATCAATTCTTGCAGAGTTATTTGAGATTTACAGCTGTGTCTCTAAAATCAGAATGCAGGGCTTGGTCTTGATTTTGAAGATTGCATATACTAAGTAATGGATTTATTAGGACGTCTTCCCAGCCAACTTCCACCAATGGCAATGGCAGGTAGGTGTCTTTTGATCTGAGGGTTTTTTGTTTTGTTTTAAATATCTGACCATAACTTAAACCAGAGCCTCAACACTCTGTCAGCAGAAAGGACAGAGAAACTGAGCGGACGAGGAGAATATTGGGATGGGCATGCTTTAAGTACATCAGAAGGAGCGTTAGCAGGGAAACTAAAAATAAATAGGGGCTACAACTGAATCCTGATGTAACTGCTTTGACCTTAACAGAGTAACACTTTGTTTCCACCAAGCCATCACCTCCAACTCAGGCTTCATATGTGATCCTTCATAAACAGCTAAACATGCTCTGGTTCACCAGCTCTGTTCTCCCTTTATTGCTGCTCGGCGTCGTTCGAGCTAAAAAGGAAGCCGTCTCAGGCTCACAAGTTTGCAGTCACATAAATAGTGAGGACAGTGCAGGGAGACTATGTTTCAGGTATAGGAAGCCACTGTAATAACAAGGATACCAGAGCATCATTTGGACATATAAACTTTGGCACTGAAAACATGTAAAAACTTATGGCAGATATTAAACTTAAAAGTATATTTCCAGAAGCCAGCTGTTCAAACAATAAAAGGAGGGCTGTGGTAAGATACAATCTCGAAGTGATTATGCTGTCAAATTCTTAAACTGCATTACCAGTGAAGTAAAACCATGCTAAAGACTTCTTCTGATGATACACCTATTTAATGCAAACCCGCTATAAGAACGAGCCTGAGTTTCCCATTATTTAAGGCTGTACAAATGCACTGATGTTACACTAGCATTCCTTGTTTCACCTCTCATGTGCAACAAATATGTCAAGACCCTTCACAAAGTTCTGCTTCTCCAACACTGAACTCCATTCCTCTGCTCCTCCTCAAGTCCTATATATCTACCCAAGTGCTAGTGCGAGTAACTCGAAGGCACTAGCCTAGAAGCACTGGACAGGCTAGCTGGACCCTGGTGAGGCATCAACATCAGAGCAATGAACACTGTGGAGATGTGGAGAGCAGCAGCATGCTTGCCAATGACCTTGCTTCAACTCATTTTATATAGAACCAAACTAATACTTGATTCCTTAGATACCTCTTCCTGTGAGTAGATCACTAAGGCCTTTAAGAAGCCTGATTTTTAACCTCATTTTACAGACAGAACAGAAACAGAGGCATTTTCTGAAGCAATCTGCCTACAGCGCCAGTGGTTAAACCGCTGGATGAGAACTCAGCTTTGTACAGTTCTCATTTAGCCCTCTAGCACCAGGCCTGAGCTTTGCCTCCATGCTGCTTCGGTGTGTGCCCTGACAGCTGTGAAAGGAAGGAGCCGAGAGAGTGCACCTATCCATCTGTCTCTTTCTCGCTGCCCTAAGATATGTCCCCCAACAAAGAAACATTTAAGACTTCCCGATGGAATTAAACTAATACAACTTCCTCATCCTTCACCCCAAAACCAGAAAAAATATATAGACTTTTCATATGCTTCTGGTTTTAAACTTTCCCATGAACACGAACATCAACATCAATTTTTTCCAGAAATTCCTTCCCGTCTCCCATGATGCATTTAGAAAGGTGGGGTTTTCTTCCATAATCTGCAGGATTGTGAAACTGGCAGTTCCTTTACCTATATCCTGTACAGCTTGGTACAGCTTGGGAACTTTGCTCCAAATTAGCATTGCAAGTAATACCCGAAAGAGTTAAGACGCAGAGCAGACTAGCAGGCATTTGACAACTGTTATCCTGAACCAGTGGAATATACAATGCCTTTTTTCCAGCCCTGCTACTGCATTTCTAATGAGCTCCTTACAGCATAGACCAGCACTGGGCTGCCCAGACCAACAAGAGGGAGTCTATGTGGTGGTCAGCAGCTCACCTTCCACAGGGGAGATCACAAGCAGAGGTGAGCCCGCTCTTCTGTTACAAGCAAACCAGAAGCTATGAGAATGTGATTAACCAGTAGTACTTGGTACCAGTAGTCAGGGCCTTAAGCTTACCCTTCCTCAGAGTGTAGGCAGGGTAAATTAGGTTCTCCTTTGAAATACCTCGGACTGTCTTCACAGATGTATTAAGATTCATAAAGCTCGCAGGCAGATGAGTCTGGCTCGCGCCACTAAGAAACGCGCCACTTTGCTCTGAAGGTTTTTAACAGTCAACAGAAATAGCGCTTGGGAAAGGTCAGCAACTCATCTTTCTGGACCCAACAACAATAACAGGGCCAGAAAGGTTGTTCTGTGATGACACCCACAGTGAATTATGACCCGCAGGGACTGTGTGACAGCAGGAGCAAATAAAAATGCAGTAATGCGAGTCACAGCTTGGACACCGCGCTCTTTATGGAAAAGGGATATTATTTTCACCAAATACAAATATACAAACAAACAGCCAAGAAGGGGGTGGGGAAGGGGGTGGGAAATGGACAGACTATAACCGGCATGATGATTCCGTATCTTTACAAAGCAGTGAGCTTTGTAACAAGATGCCAACCGCAAGCTGGAACCACAGTATTGCTGTGCATGCGTTTGACAAATGCTGAGATCAGAAGGCCAGGAATTAGAAGGGTTCACTTTAAATGGATGTGCCTAACCAAAGAGATTCCGGTAAACAAGTGATTAACCCAGTCACCTAACCCCCACTTCTGAGATGCACAACACCTCACTGGAGTGTTGAAATGAATGGCTGAAAGTCCTGAGATGAAGATGTTGCAGAAGAAATTGGTAGCTTTGATTCTTGTTCCAAGTCTGCTGTGGGTTTGGTGCACAGTCAAGTCATCCAAACTCCTACTGAATGTGCTGTCCTTTCAAATCTGCACTCATGGTCCATCCCTAGCAATTTTCGTCACTTTTAGCACTTTCAATGCAATCCTACCAAAACCAAATGAACTCTGAAACATTTTCCCAGAATTCTGGATCTGCTCCATCCATGTCCGCTGAAAGGAATCAGCACCTAATGTTCCCCATGTCAACGCAAAAACCAAAATCTATTAACACCAAGCACAAATGAGTTTTCAAATTTCAGGGTACTGCCCGGAGCAGATGGCTGAATGAGATGTTTTCTAAACACTTAAACCCAGAGAACCCATGAGAAACCTGAATACAGAAAAGGTGGCTTCAGTAACAAAATAAACTCAAAGAGAAAGACAAAGGTCTGTGAATTATAGTCATACAGCACCTACAAAGGCATTTAAGACGGACAGATTTGGGGTAAAGAGAGGAGAGAAGCTGTTTCTCAGGAGAGCAAACAAAATTAACAGTTTGTTTTTCAGGCTTTGGTGGGCGAGATGCTTTGGTGGGTGAGATTTTAACTCCAGGATACTAGGCTCTTTGTAGTGCTGGAGTAGGGTGCATCTCTCACATAGTAAATAGCTGAATGAGAAGGAAGATGAACTTTAGGAACTAGATATTTAAAACATCAGACAGAGTACTGACAGTCAGGCTGTGATACTCACTTATGGAAATATTCCCCTTGAGAAAACTCACCACTTAGGTTTCTTTAAGGAGCTTGTAACAGAAGAAGCATCCCACAGACCTCAGTGGCACATCCCTTCTAGGTGTCATGGGTGCGGGACTGCTCCTGATCTACTAAGGCTCTGCCTCGGTGCTGGATATCACTGAAAGAGAGAGACAAGGAAAGTCTCATGACCCAAATAAAATTATGAAAAAAAACCCAAACCCTTGTAGAAATTTTCAACAAGACACTGGGTACCATCCTGTATTCCAGAGAGTAGAGGCAAAACACAGACATCTGGTCATTTCCCTCGACCAGCTCTGCAGCAGCCAACAAACTGTTAGAAACAAAGCCTGCATCTTGGGAAGCTAAGTCCGAATGAAGTGATCTTCCATGCCCTTCTTCTCCCTCCCCTACTCCTTGTCTCTCACAGAAGGCTACAGCCAAAGAGGCAGGAATCTGTAAATTACACCATGCTGAAGAATACAAATTATTGCTTATCACACTCCTCTCCAGCAACAGCCTCTGCTCAATCTGCAGGGCATTTGAGAGGTTTGTGTCAACAGAAGCACCATCATTGGGACAAAATACAGAAGTGAGGAGTTTGCACTGGCACTTTTTGTACACTGCCACTACTTCTATTTTGTCCCATCTGTCATTTGGGAATTACTCTCTTCTGACATTCAAAATCCCCAGTATTGCTTTCCATTGTACACAGTACCCCTCAGACCTGGTCCTAAATTATTGACTCGAGGCTGTTAAAGCTTGTTAAACATCGGCTGCATTCTGTCTCAGTGAGCAGCAGGGATTTTCCTCCCTTATCGAGCCTTTCAGAGCTTTGGGGGAAAATATATACTCTGTAAACATTCCTGTTCCACATTATTTACTGCATTCTTACTAATTTATTACCACACAAAAGACATTCTGAAGGCTCTTAGATCTGCCTAAATGTGTATCAGACACGACTATGAAAGTTAAAGTAACACCTGTAGGTCTCCCTCGCTAGATTTTAAAACGAGATGGGACGAGATCATCTCATTGGCATTGCCAGCTGTGCTGTGCAGCCCACCGGCAGTCAGAAGGGTGCAGCTAAGTAATTCACAGCAGGCCTATGAAACGGCATCATCGTATACCATTCTCATTCCAAATTTAAAGGGAACAGTGGCTGGCCATTTGCAAGAAAGTACGAGTGAATACTCATAACCCAAAACCAACTGGGAATGCCTGTTCTGGCCTGACCTCCTACATAACACAACCTATGGAATTTATCCAGTCAGTGAGGAAATTCAATAAAGAATCAGGACTCCCTCATACTTGAGGCAGTACAGAGAGAGTCAAATCTGTCCCAGTCCTCAAGAGCATTCTGATTGTGTAAGGTGAGAGCTAACAGGTGGCAAGCGTAGTTGGCAGGGAGCAAGATGGAAAGAGGGTTTTATATTTCAGAATCTGCGAAATGGAAGTAAAAGATTATACCAGAGTCAGTGCTGGTGGGGCAATGAGAAAGCCACAGGCGAGCTGACTTCTAAAAGGTCTGAGCTCCATCAGAACAATTGTAAGAAGAGGCTGAGATACATGGGTTAACAGGTTAAGGCAACCAAAACACTTTATCAGCAGAGACCCGTGAAAATCATAGGCCATGCTACAGCACTCCACATGAAGACTGACCAGGCCAGCTAATGCTTCCACGGGGCTTCTGCAGGCTCTGTTTCCCATAGAGAACTGAGAGCCAGTGAGGCCAAAGAGTTTGGCAATAAAGCTGTGAAAAGACAGGGAACCTCAGCACAGCTTTCATTCAGTACTTGCAGTTATACTTTTACAGCCTACAGGCAGTTCCTTTTCACATGTATTTTGTTGGTTGGGAAAAAGAGGTGAGAAGATGACAAAATTGACTATTTCGAGATTGAATAACTCGGTTGGGGGAAATGCAGAGCAGAGTCGCATGCTGGGAGGACTGCTTTGTAATTTTGTGCTGCTATACAGATGGACAAACGGGAAACTAATCCTGAGAGCTGAATGCAATATGCACTCATTCACTTGCAGCTTTCCCTGCTAAGCATGATTCTATAGCTTCAGAAGGAGTGCACAAAAAAAAAAAAAAAAAACCCAAAGAAACTCTCTTCTTGTCTCTGCTAGGTAGACCCATTAATGGGGTCTGGATCTAGAAGAGGCCAAAATAACAAGTGAGTGAATTAATCCTCTGCACTTAATTAGCACAGCTGCACCACTGACATGCATGGAAATGGAACTAAAGGAAGAACAGCAGCATTGACAGCCACCACGATAACAGGATAAACCGCCAGCTGTCACTAGCTGTCTTCCTACAACCCAAGCAACTGTCGCTGAATCCTCTCTGGAGATGGCACATGCTCCATGGATCGCCTTGTCAGTCACGCTGTGTTTCTAATGGTAGGCTCAGCCCTCGACCATGTCACAATTTTCCTCTAAAAGGCAACACCTGTCTCCAAATGACGGTTATTACCAGTCAAGAAGCCCTGCCTTCTCTCCAGAGAGGAGACTGGCTAAGTAAACGTGCAATGCAGAAAAGCTTCTGGCAAAAGATCCCTTGTCCATGCAACAAAGTGGAGCGGGCATGTCTCTTGTGTGAATCTGGCAGTCAAGGCAGAGGAAGCTACAGTGAAACAGGTCCTGGAAAAGCTCGGTTTGACAGTCCCATTGTGGCTATCCCATACCACGAAAGGCCAGTGACAGCTAAACGGACAGCAAACAGGAGTCTGCAAAGCCCTTCCAGTGTCCAAGAGACAGGACACTACTGAAGTGAGAGTCCATGGACTCTGTCCTCAGTCGGGACACAGCACAGAAGGAAGTCAAGCAGGATGTGTCAGGCTGAGCGGATCTGAACGAGCAGTACTTCCTTTAGCCGTGGCTCCTAAGGACACTTCCACACAGGGTCACTGCGGGAGCGGAAGCGCGGGGCCGCTCTGGAAGCTCTGCATCCCACAGTGGCCTCCGGGTCTGTTCGGGGGAAAGGCCTTTTCCTAGCGTTACACCTCCCGGGGCCGTACGCGCCGCCGCACGCGTCCTCCGGCATCGGGCTGCTGGCCGGGGACTGTGTGAGGTTCCGCTCCGCCATGTTGTTCCCCGCGGCTGCCGGGAGAGAGCTCCGCGCCCGCCGCCGGTCCGCCATGTTGTTCCGCCGGCACAGCCGCAGGGGGGTTTCCTCGCAGTGGGTTTCCGCCGGCTGTGTTCTGTGCTGCACGCCAGGAGAAGCGGAGGTCAGAACCTTCTTTTGTCTGACCAATGTTTTTAGGACCCCTTCTGCATCTCTTATTCTGTGTCAGAGACTTGCTTCTAACAGCGTTTAACAGCTGTATTTGCTAGAGTGAAAACACGTTGAGATTACCCACCTGTTCATATCCCTGCTGTAATGCACGCTGCCTTTCGCAGTCCCGGTCCATTTCCCGTTCCTGTGCTTTGTGCACACAAAGCGAAGGCT
>NW_010129663.1:0-27116 GCF_000699245.1 Pterocles gutturalis | reverse complement strand
CCGGGGGTGTGTCAGCCTCAGGCCTCACCCCGGCACCTGGGTTTGCTGCTGGCTTCGAGGGAGGTTAGTGGTCTGGGTTTGTGGGGTTTTGGGTGGTTTTTTGCTAGCAGTCGAAGCTGGTGGAGATGTCCGGAAAGGTCTGTTTCCGAGCTCAGGGAAGCAGAGCAGCTGATGAGCAGCAGGACGCGCCGAGGCCGCGCTGTGGGCGCAGCACAAGGTGTGTTCCTGGGATGCCTTCTTCTCTCGGGTCAATAAGGGAATAAGAGGTGTTTGGGGTGGAAGCTGCTATGACTACTTTTTTTTCTTTATACAAATATTTTTTTATAACTAAAGCAAAGATTTCTCAAGCTTCTGAAATGCAACACCGGTGCTGTTTTCCATGGTAGCAGCTTTGTGCAGGCATCATTCTAAGATGAACCTTCAAACAAAAGACTGATTTGGGAAACTTTGCTCTATTTGATAATTTTTAAGATGCTCGTGTAATTTAGTAAAAACTGGAACTACTGAAATTTTAATGGTATGAAGTATAAATATGGTAAGCAGTCATGTTCAATTCTAATTTATGTGCAAGTACAGATTTTAAACTTGCTCTTGATTTTTCTTTTTTATTCTCAAACTAGACTGGATTAAATTATTGAAACAGTTAAAGATGTCTGGAAACGTGAAAAAAAAACCCTGACTTCCAGGCTTTCAGATGACTGAGAGCTTTAGCCTGTGTTATTTCTTGATGTCGTTTTTGTGTGTGTGTTTTTTGTGTTGGGGTTTTGGGGTTTTTTTAACCACCTTTCTACATGGAACAGTAACTTGAAGTCATTCTTTGCATGTACTGAAACTACTTCTATAAAGCTTTCACTAAGATTGGTGTCTCATTACTGAAATATTTTCTTACATGTCTTTTCAAAAGGAAGGAGGGTTGGAGTTTTGTGAAAAGTCACCCTCCAATCTGAGCATTATTTCAGATAGCCAGATGTATTAAACAGCCTCTATTTATACTGTTTCCCCTGGCTACTAGGACACGTACAATGGTGATCTAATTCTTCCCACATCACTGGTAAGAAAAATCAGTGACACTGTTTGCTTAAAGGTAAGGAAGGTTTTATTTAAGTGACTAATCTGTTATAAGATTTTAAAAACCAGTTCACATCAAAATCTATACCAGTTGTAGAAATCTTACTCCTTATTTCATTTTAGGAAATTAATTATTGTACATTTTTGAATCTTTACAAGGCAGCCATAAGAAATATAAACATTTGTCACCAGATAGAACCTTCTCACTGACAAACAATATTTAAAAGTATGCACTTAGTAAAACTATAGACTGAAAGAACAGGTACAATTTCAAGTTTCCTTGTATTAATTCAGTTGTAACTGGACTGCCTTCTTCCCTCCCCCACAAATAGAAAAATAAGTTATGCAGAAGGTTTGGGGTTCTGTGAGAGGACTGCCATTCTGGGCCCTACACCAGTCCTCCCAGAATAACCTTATCTTTAAAGCTTGCAATTTGTAAATAATGTTTCAATGTTGCAATCTCTGGTATACCATCTCCCTGCACATCACAGTAAACATGCCTCTCTCTCTCTTCCCCCCCCGTAAGTTCTGTACATCCTTACAAAGAGAAATAAAATGTCAAATTTGTTTCATGTTCCCCTGTCCCCCACAATTATATCCAGTTTCAAAGGTACCTTATTCAGGTAAATACAAATAGAGGGTAAACTGTAATCCCCTTACCTTTTTTTTGGAAAGAGGAAACACCAACACCTGACTTCTGTTCCAGAGTCCATGGCACAGGATTCTAGCTGCTCTAAGCCATTTCGTATTTCTGAAAAAAAGAGCTCTTTTCATCCAGAAGTGTGTCATTACCCCCATTTTTTATGGAGGACAGACTTTATGATCATCTGTATGAACCTACATTTACACTTGAGTGATTAAACATCACAGAAGTCACGTTACCTTGTTAAACTCACAATTTCTGCTGAAGCTATGAACATGGACCAGGAGGAATCATTGCTCTTAGAGAAGCTGAGGAGGTAAATTGTAAAGTTTTATGTTTATGGAAGTTCTATCCTGTGCCAGATCCAGACAAGGACAGGAAGTGCCACCTTCTCCCCTGCATGCCTGAAATGAACAATTCATTGCAGACATCTTGAGTTCAGATCCTGCACTTCCAGCTCTAATCAAAAAAATGATGAAAGTGCAGTGTACAATCTCTTCTTCTCTCCGTTAGTAAGCCAATGAGCTTATTAAAAAGGTGCCCATACTCCCGTTATCTAGTACTTCTGTGATGTACTCACCTTTCTGTGGCTGAGATGCAAGAGGGGGAAAAAAACCCTGAGGAAAATCCTATTTGTTCAGTAATAATTGTTACACTTTAGATTTTAAAAACTGAAAATACCTATTGATTTCAGGTATTATTAAAAATGCTTATAAACAAAGTTTTTAGCAATTGTAAGACTGGAAACAATATAGAAAATGAAAAATTTCTTTTTTCCCCTTCTAAATTTATACTGTGAAGCACATGATGATACTACAGATCTAAGTGTTGGGGATGGGCTTAAATACACACATTAGTAGTGCCCTGGCCTAAAGGCTGCAATGTATAAATAGGACAACTTGCTCACTAATAATGGCAAAGAAAGGCTATTTTGCAGAATGGTGGAGCTTCCAGATAAAAGTGTCATTGTTCTGCTTATTTTAATACTAGATTATGGTGTGTACTTTTCTTTCTCTGGTTTACTGGTAGTTCCAATTCTAAATAGCCAAAGTTTTAACTGTGTAGAAGTGACTTCCCTAGCTACTAGACAAACAGGTGAAGTAATCTGTAAGAATTAAGACTCTTAGTTTCATGTTAAACAAAATGGCAGCTCTCATGAACCCCAATGAACAAGAATTGTCAGTGCCATGTCATTTTTACACCTAACAAAATTTTATGCTGAATAGATATCAACCATGCCACAAAACTAAATAGGAGTACTTTGGTCAAGCAGGAATCTGTTCCAAGAGCACGAGTGTATGCGAACACTTAAAAAAAAGTTATTCAAAATAAGCAGATTTGGATCAACGTCACTATTTAGGTCTATGGAATATTCTGCACTCTTTATACAACGATATCTTTTTTCAAACTTACCTAACTAGACAACAAAATTGAATAAACAGCCATTTAAAAAAAAAAAAAAAAACCAAAAAACAAGTACATTGTTTACAAATTTGCTGTGAAAGCAGAACCAAAACTTCACTTAAAGTGTCCTTCAGGAGCTACACACACACACACAAACCCAGAACACCACAGTTGTGAAGGTGTTTTCACAATATCTCAGATAAGTCTACCACTGCTATTAATCACAGCCATTTCCGTACAGTAGTTTAAAACTGGATCCGTATCAACAGGGCAATAAATACTACCAGCTGTGGCCACTGACGTGTACTGCTGCCTTAGCACCTACTGGATCAGCAGTTTTGTGTTTTACAGTTTCACTTGATGCTTCCTCCATTCAGCAGGTTAAAGAATGTGCTTTTCTGTAGCAGACTGGAGGCACGGCAGGTGCTGAAACTACTGATGAGCCAAAGCTGTGTTCCTTGGGCACCCAGCATTCCCAGCTGGCTGCTCTGTCCCTTTCCCTCCTGCGTATGCTTTCACACGTCCATAGCCTATGAAGTTTAAGGAAGTGCTGACTGCACAGAGACTGCAGCAATGAGGACCTGCAATCGAGAGCACAAGATGACTGCAGGACCAAGCTTATCCTCAGCAAGTGGCCTGCTTAGGAGAACGGATAATCCTTCTGTTGAAAGCACAAGTAAAAGTGAAATCCAATTGCCAACTGAACGCCCATGATCCACTGCAGAGTTTCACAGGGACAAAGTATGTAACTAAAATTCTGATCAGAAGGAAGTGTTTTAAGAGAAAACACAATTGAAAAATTATGCTATAAAACTACTGATTCATCAGGCAAACCTCAGGGACCACCCCAAGCACAGCTGGGGGGAAAGAAAAAGGTGCCAGTGGTTCAACGTGCATGAAGTTCCCCGCCACAGCACATCTGTTGAACTGCCAGCCTCCTTGTGGGAAGTCTAAAAATCACACTCGCCTAGTTCATGCTCTCACCTCCAGCAGAAGTTTTTCTACCATTTTAGTGGCAACGGGCTAGTGCTTTCAGAACAAATAAATGCATCTGGCATCTGATGTGTCAGAAGCTCAGCTCCTAATTAACATGAAGCCTTACCCTCCAGGCTAATGCCTGTACCAGTGTGTGCCAAAGTGCCCAGCTGGAGCCATGTGGTCAGGACATAAACCATTCTATCCCTGAGCAAGAAGTAGTGCTGGAATTACACAAAGGCCACATGAGCTTCTAAGAAATAAAAGTTAGGGAAAGTTTTTTCAGCTGGATTTCAATACCATGTGTAGAAACTTTGAAATTGTTACCACTCTGAATCATGCACACACACACGCACACATTTGTTATACTACTATTAGCTCATAATCATAAGAGAAGCCAGCACAGTGACGACTGTAAAGGTGACCCAGTTATTAATAGAAATACACAAAATCAGAGTTTTCACAACATGGTACCCCACAAAATGACATTGTATCTGCAAGAGTAGAAGACAGACCTTAACAACCTAGGAGACTTCTCTAACCTTGTGCTCAGACACTAGTTCCTTTAATACAGTCACAGAATTACACGTAGATCTCTCTTTTGAAAGGAAGTAGGCCTTTCTACTATAGCAACTTAAAACAAAAAAATAATTTGGAGTCTCTTGGATGATAGAGGTAGATGGCTAAAGCAACATTAGCTTTGAACTTTGCAGCAGGAACAGTGATTACTGTCAGGAAGCGTGCTACACAACACCCAGTGCTTAAAAAGAACTTTGCAATCAATGTTGCTTTTAGGTCCCCTCAGCAAATTTAAAATTTGCCTAGTCAGTTCCTCCCTCGCAATCCTTGGATTCCCATGCCTATTTAAAACTAACGAGCAGAAGCATGCCAACAGTGAACTGACTGGAGGGAGATGGAGTCTGGTGTACCTGTGCAATCTCCTCTCTGCAGAGGGCAGGAGAAAGGAGCTATGTGATTAGAATTCATACGCACAGTGGGCTGATACAGAACACAGAATAATTCCTCCAAGTTTGTGGGTTAAGGAACGAGGTGTGATACTACTATGAAAGCATTCGTAAACCTGAAGGTCGCTTCAATGTAGTTTGTGGATATCTTTCACTTAGCAACAGAGCATAAAACCCCAGCCCCTGTAATGTAGTTACCCACTCCCAATTAGTGTGAGCTACCAAACTTTTAATATCTTTCATAAATCTTCAGCAAAGACTACCCCTTCCCTTAAAGGAAGCATTATAAAAACCAAATTACTGACGTACCAGAAATCTTACAGGAAATTTGAAATAGGTAACTGACAATCTTGCCAAGTAACATCTACAAAAAAAAATAAAAAAATCTCAATTTATAAGCTACTTTGCTGACTTTTAAGGCAAAAGCCACATTACTATGCCCTTCAAAAAGCACACTGAAATTTTTGGGTGAATAGGGAGTACAGAGTTAGGTTTACTGCTGCACTCTTAATAGTTTTCCATTGCATTTCTTGTTTGCTTTACATGTCAACTTACAAGACTGTTTCTGGTCTAGCTACAGACTAGGAAAACCTGAAAGTAAGTGGCAGGGGTGGGGGGAAGGCATGACACCCTCTTCACCCCAACTCCTTGAAATTAAAAAAAACAAACCTGAAAAAGAAATCTATTGACTTTAAGCTTCCTCAGTGTCAATAGTCTGGTTTTAACTTTTAAAGAAAAGGGGTTTTTTATGTGCATTTGTAACTTCACTGCATGTTTTAAAACACGTTTCAGTTCCATCATGAAAGTTCTCTTGGTGCATTTAGTGCAGTGGAAGTATCTGCAGACTGCTAATATGTTAAATTAACTACAACACTTTAGAATATTGCCACTTAGGGAAAATTTCACATGCTTTACTTCTAGTAAGTTAATTAGGAGATTCAAGAGACACTTAAATCAGTAGGAAAATGTCTGTTTGGCACCTGTAATTTGGCATGTCCATTCTCTGAAGCTCAAATGCTGTTAATTCTGAATGCTACAGATTGTCTTAACACAGCAGTTGCTATAAAGCATGAGAAGGTAAACAATTTACTCATAGGAATTCCATTACTTTTTTCTCCTCCAGTGTAAAGATTCTCATTAGAATAATGAAAAAAAGTGATTGCTCTGAAGATTGCAGATCCCTTATTAAAAGGGCTCTCTTTACCTTCCCATCTTAGGATCTGTCTCAGACTGAGATGGTCAGAGCCTTCTCCTTACTCGGAGCAGTCCACACATTTTGCACAGTCACCAAGTTCCACGTAACAATGTGATCTTTGAACACTCACACATTACTTTGTATACGGTAACACTGACTGCTTCAAACTGTGGCAGACACAATTATTTCTAACATGAAGTTTTTATGATTTGGTTCATCAGTGGAGTTCTCCCATTTACGTGATGTCCAGCACCTCACACCAGCACAAGTGCCCACACTGGGGTCTGATGACCAGCGCTGTAAGCTGAAAGGAAACCTTGGGTTTAATGCACCCAAAAAGCATCTTGGTGTACAAATCCTGACCACCCACTATTGTAGTTCCCACTTCTGCTTCCCTTGCAAGTGTATCACTTCATCTAAAGCAAAGTGGAAACAGATACAACTATTTAATGTTTAAGTGTAAACCTTGTCAGAAACCTATAGGACCTCCTCTTTATACTGTTTTGGGTGCAGCTAGTGAGCTGATACCACAATCCTTCTTCTGAGGAAAATCAGCCTGTTACAGCTTTTTCTCTTATTGCACGTTTTATTATATCAGTTGTAAAAAATAACCAAAGATGTTTCCTGTTGCTTTGATGTTATAAGCACTTGCAAAATTTTTAATTGTTTTAAAATTTCCCAATAGACATGTCAAGAGGAATAGACTGGAAGTTCCCCAGTTGGTGTAAGAAGGCAGAGTCCACAGCAGGGAAGACTCTGAGGTACAGGTTCCCCTCTACATCTCTTGGTTTGAAGCTGCCTAAATACTATCTCTGAGGCATGCCTACAAGTTTAGTGGGGTGCACCCAAGATCTATATTCCCAAGCTTCCTAGGGGACAGATTCAAATTTGTGAACTCCACCTCGAACCCAGGCAATGGAGGGCAAATGCCTGTCGTGATCCTTGTCTGATTCGGGCTGGCTCTGGGCACGCTCTGGCTTGGGGTTCAAGGAAGGCGGGTCAGGTTGCTGTACAGACATAGTCCTGCGGAGATGGTTTCTCTTGCGCAAAAACTCAGGTTGGGAGTGGAGGCCAAAGCTGCCTTTTCTCAAGATCATCCGAGAGTTGTTCTTTTTGGGTCGTGAATGGAGACTGAACTCCAGTGAGGCCAAGTGGGCTGCGTAACCTTCACTGAGGAACTGTAATAGGAAGGAGAGAAAGGGAGTGACAAATTACTGCTGCCTCGAACTGCGAGCTCTACAAGGAATTAAGTTCCTATCTTTGGCATCCCAGTTAGACACTTACAGAGTACTAATACTCCTCTCCCCTCGCCTTTTTTTATTTCCCAGCGACCTGTTCCATTTTGTCATTCAGCAATATCCAGTGCATGCACTTGCATACATACAACCTATGACCACTCAGTTCTCTTTACTATTCATCGTGGCAGAAAATGCCTCATCTGAAACCAAAACTGCCCTTTCTCTGAAACAGTCTCTGCTCTTTATCTTTTGTGTGTGTGTGTGTGTGTGTGTTTGTGTGTGCATTCATAAGCGTGCATTTCCTTGTTCCCCCCCAGGCCTTCCTGACTGAGTAGCAGGAGTGAGTTACTTACTTGACACTGTGCCTGGTATTTCTTTGTTGATCGTCCAACTATGTAGATCTGGGATGGTGACAGAGCCAAGACATTGTACACAGAAATATCCTTCATGGAACCGTATGCAGCACAGATTTTGATGTGGCACTGAAACAAATATTACTTCAAAGTGAACGCTCTATTGAACACCATGCGCTACAAAGATGACACTTGTTTTGCAATGAAGCAGCAGAGTTCATTGTTAACAACTTCATTCTTGAAACCACAGAAAGCTAAATCTGTCTGTCTGCATGCCCGCAAGAACTACAGAAATGCACACTGGAAAGAGCAAGCAGTTCATTTGTCATGCCAGGAGCCCCTCTGGATGTTTTATCAGCCTTCCTTGCTCTTTAAAAAGTGAAAAAAGAAATGAGGAATGTCAAGAACACTTTGTGATGGCCAGTGAGATTTACTGTTCAAAAGAAAGGGAGGTCTCTAACTTCACTGAATGACATTATCTGGAAAAAGGCTTTAAGGCTATAAACAGGTTTCTAGTACCTCTTGCATGAGATTCCGAAGAAAAATGGTCTTTTGTCGCAGTGGATCATGAACAAGTCCATCTGAGAAGAAGATCATCCCTTGTGGGAAGTTGTGTTGAGACAACCATGAAACTACACGCTGTTTTTGCATATCTGGACGGCCAGTAATATAGATAATCAGATATCCCAGGTCCTGCCAGTGCCTGTCAGAAAGAGCAGGTAAATTATGTAGGTACAGAAAGAGAAACAATACAGGTCAGGTCAGCATTTCTTTGCTCAGCACAGACCCAATTAGAAGTCGGACGTTATACTTCAACAAGTGGAAGGCAGCATGCCTAAGTCTCTTCTCCTATCAAAAAATTAAGTAATAATGTCTACCTCTTGAGGGAGATGGAGGAAAGCAAGAGAGATTCTTATACCATATGTTATATTAAATATGAGAGCTATTTAAAAATGTATTTAGAATAGACCTTGCTACATATCAAGTCCTGCTACCTTTTAAACCTTTAACAAGATTTCCTGCCATTTCAGCTGTGAGTAGTGTAAACCCTTGAAAACTCACATCCCTCCATTCCCATGCAAGTTCCAAAATGAGAGTTGTATTTCCCCATCCAGTGCAACATTAATAGAATGGATTAAAATGCCTTTTAAGTTTTCCTCAAAAGCACTCCTGCATTCATAGCACTTGGTATTTCTGAAGCAGAAGTATGTCTTTATTTGAAGTTAGTGAAACACAAAATACACTCTTTGCTAATTGCAGTAACACACAGAATCATTATTAATTCACTGCTCATACTTTAAGGCCATATTGCAAGAAGCAACTTTTAATCTTTAGGCAACTTGAACTACCAATTTCAAAGTAAACCACAGCATTCTAATATTCCTCTGAAAATCAGGCAGACCTGATGACCAAGCAAATATAGAAATATATGTGCAAAGAATCCCGGCCTTTAAAGAGCTGCTGTTTATTTAGTAAAAAAAAACCCAACCCATTTTGCCCTCTTCTTTCCTATTAAGGAAGTTCAAACAGGATAGTCAGAGATTTAAAAAGGGAAGTGTGCAAACCTCACTTACCTGACAACATCAACGGCCCCAGCTCGGACTTTGGGGTCACTTCCCATAATTGAAACACTTGCTGCAAACGAACCATCAATGCTGAACACAACACATTCCATTCCTCGGGGAAGCACAGTCAGGTAACTTGCAGCACTGCTCTGGTCCCCTCTGGAGAGTCAAAGCAATAAATACATTTAAAAAGCAAACTGTCAGAATGTATTTTCTGCATGTTCTAAGACCTGAAATTAGATCTGTCTGGTACAGCTTCAAAAATTGCTTTCAGTGGGGCTTCTGATTTCAGTCCTGTGTGGGGCAATTAAAAATTACACTTTTAGGAAATAGCTTTCCAAAGAGAAATTTGGAAGCTGTCTTTAATAAGAAATCACATGTGTATAAATACCTAAAAGAATTAGGAAGAAAAACCCCAAAACAGTCTGAAGTACTCAAACTACTACTCAAACATGCTACCTGTCTATATATGTGTATACATATGTCTATATATGTACACATATAAGACATGAATGGTATATATATGCACACACACAGAACACAGAGAAATTAGCTAAATTTTTTTTCTGGCAGTCTACAGTTCCTGGCAAATTATTAGAAATTACAGGGGAAGAATTGATATGCACCTTTTATTGGCATGTACTTGTACAAATCATCTTTTCTCCATTAGATAAACAGCTGGTAATACTAGCATTACCCATCCCTCTACTCTTGCAAATTATAATGGGAATGCCAATCAAGAAAAGTGTTAAAAAAAAAAAAAAAGCCCACCCCAAAACAATCATAGATGGCTTTTCTCATGGAAAGGCACGTGAAGTACAATCTTCTTCTCATTATGTATTTTCCCCAAGAGGTCTGGACATTAAAACACTAATAAAGCACAAAGCGATCCAAAGCTCTTACCATGCCATGACCCCATATTCCCTAAAAAATGTAATCTGAAGACCACATCTTCTTTCCTTTAGAAAGCTGATTATTGTATGATCTAGGAATATACATTTAGTGATGTAGATTCTTACAGCTTAATGAGCAAAGACGGCATTTTTTTTCATTCCTGTTTGAAACTCACTTCTCCTGCAGTCTGAAAGCCCATGGGAGCTTAGCTTCTGAATACACCTTCATTCATTTTTAAGTAACTCTCTTTCCTTGAATTGATTGTCTGTTCCACTACACTGAGGTAAAAACGTTTCTTCCTCCTCAATTAGCACTACATAAGATTGCAAATTGACTTTGGACTTGGTTAACTGAGGGTAACAACACATTCTGTTTCAGCTAAATTCATCCCACTGATTGAGCCTCCAAAGCAGGGATTCAAAGGAAGCTGTAAAGCCACTTCCTAAGTGGCTAGGCAATTTCATTGTAACTGCAATATTAAACTAAAACTCTGCATTAAATCAAACCAGACTTTTATTAAACATAAGATTTTTTAAAAGCACAACTACCCCAGTCCTGCACCTAAGCCATAAAAATTTTATTTCACACTTCTTCATTCTTCATGCTTTACTTAGCATAGAGATTGTTAAGAAATGCTGGCGAGCTAAGAGAGCTGACTGATTTTACTTCAACAAGTTGTTATTTTCAGGTGCTGGGGTTTTTTTTCTTTTTCTCAATTTAGGATAGGCATGGTCTTGAGTACAGAATTAAGGTAACTCTTTTGATCAGCCTGACATCAACAGATAAACAGGTGGCTGAGAGCAAGGCAGTATGTCCTCTACTGTCAATTTCAATAAGAAAAGCTTCTTACCAGTCTGAAGAACACAAAGCTATACTCTTCAGCAGTGTTTTCCCTGATGAACAGGCTGCAAAATATCCCAAGTCATACATTCTTCCCATAAGAAGACCAATTATGGTCATCCAGTCCCCATATTTTGCAAGACCAAGTGCTCCTAAATGGAATTGCACTGAGGATTTGTTTTGGAGTAGGGATAAACCCACTGGCCTAGGCACCTCCAAACTGGCCAGTAAACAAATTATCACTGCTTCACGTCTAAGCTGACAACACAGCCACAAGACCAAGAGAAGATAGCTAACTGACCAAAATCTCCCTCCGCACGCCCTTCAATCTTACACACCTTGGTGTCTTCCTGGTCCCAACAACCCATCCCAGCTGTAGTTCCAGCTTGGAGCTATTACCTGACCACCATTTTGATGGGATACACACCAACTCTCAGTCTCTTTTGTGTGGGTATGTTGTAGGATATCCGGCCACTGCTGTTGGATATCTCTGTGTCAAAGTACACCCACCTACCCGAAGAGGGCTCAGTCATTATGAAGATATCAACCTGCAAAACCAAAAAAAGATCATCTACTGTGATAGCAGGCAACACAGCCCCCGCTGGGCCTCTTGGCCCGCCAGCCCTAGATCACATTTGTATCTCCAACTACGGCTTATACAGTTCCAATCATGTCACATTACTACTTAAATCCTAAAACTGATCTTTACTCTTTCACGTGTAACAGAAACAGCAGCCACCCAGCCTCTAGAATCCCTATTCCTTTATCTAGTTGTCTTACCTGGATAGGAGGATATACATTTTTCTTTTAGTGATTTGCCAACCACTCTAAAATTCCTTTTCCTCCTTGCTCAAAAAGGTAACTGTCTCAGGTAGGCGGTACACTTGGATGGCAGGTTCAGAAATCAGTGCTCAGCACACTCATTAACCACAGGAGATGGCCAGCATCATGTAAGGAGGTTGAGAGCTGGGAAAAAGGTCAGCTATCAGGAAAGCCCCCTTGCAGCACATTTTTGCTGAAGCAGTGGGGGCTGGTGACATACTTCCCCTCACTGTAAGGCTTTCTCTGGTACTATACCTGTGTGCTACATTCAACAACTGTTTCTAGTAAAAGCTCGTTCAGAAAAATAAGGAAATTAATTGCTCAGACTTTACCTTTTCACCTGTTAAAGCGACCATGTCAAGAGGCCCATACATAAAGCGCCCAACTAGTACTTGAGGACCGTCTTCTGCTGCAATGACATCATTAGCTCGGTGATTAGCAGTCACATTCTGAAATAAGAGCAGAAGGGGGAAAGAGCAGTGTTTGCTTTTGTAATGAGGCTACTGTCTCTGTTGTGTTATTAGTGACACAGAAACACAGCCCTGGACAGTGTGTCTGAACTACGTCAGGTACATCACAGTGCACCTTAGAGAACCCAGAAAAACTGTGTTCCTATTTCAGCTGGAGACAGGTTTCCAGTAATGGTGGATTTCTGAATAGACTTTCTAGTGAGAGTGCCCAAAATGACCAAAGAAGACAGAATACCTAAGGGAATGCCAATTATCTTGCAGTTCAAGTGGTGCCATGGATTCACATGATTATGTGCAAGACACACGCATCTTAATTGACATTTCTAACTGAAGTGGCATCTGAAGAATGAAGAAAACATTTTTTTCTGGAGTTATGGATTCATCTAGCATATAACAAAGTAGAAGAGCAACCTCTTTGTGTAACTGAAACTTAAGGCCCTCCTGTTATTTAAAGAAAGAAATGTACTCTCTCCCAACATGTAGTGATAAACTAGGAATAAACTGTTTCTATTCCCTAACTGTTAGTTTGTTTGCCTCTGGATTATGTTAGCACTTTTCAGCTCGTTAGTAACACTCAGTTACGAAAACTCATGTTTTGGGAGATCAAACTTCATTTAAATTGCTGCTAAACCCAAGTTCTATAGCTGCTATATATTCAGATTTATACTTACTCTCAGTTTGACATGCGTCCTTTTGCGTAGCCATTTTTCTCGTGGATTGGATGGACTTAGTGTTGCTGGATCCAGGTTGTCATTATCCTTGAAATTTACATTTTCATACCTCATCACCTGAAATTATATTAATATTTTAATAAACAGTGTGTGGCCTGGGGAGTCCTGGTACTTGGCAAAGAAAGGGAAAGTACACTGCTGCCCCAGCTGAATGCTGCTGCAGAGCCAAAAGCACAACAAAAGCAGAAAGAGGTACAGACCATATGTTCATGTTAATTGTATGGACAAATAAACTGCTTTCACTCTGTTGCCCAACACTTAACCTCAAGTACTTATTGAACAGCTTTTCCATTCACAACAGAGCTTGCACATTCTTCCAGAGAAAACGGTGAAAACATTAGGATGGTATGAAGTGATGGTTACATTGCCTGCTCACAGTCTGCAAAATCAGTAAAGCAGCTTAAGACCACATTAGTATTTTTTAATGTCCTTTATGGGGCAGAGGTCAGATTCCTGACTCCATCTGTATTCATTTTCTACGTGTATACCCAGACAGAATGGTTCTTACCACCTTTTGGATATTGCTCACCACTGTAGCAGGTGACAGGCTCAGGATTTGGCTTGTGGCTAGTAACATCTGAAGATAAGAGGACTGTAACTTGTGAACATGCAGAACCCTAGTATGTCATACTGGCTACACATTCGTATAACCTAAATGTCACACACCTACCAAGAAACTTGCATGTCCAACTCAGATTTCAGGACACAACCCGCAGATTTCAGCATCTGTGGGTCGTGCCCTGTCTCACTGAAATCTGTGGGCTGCACCCTGGGATTATGGATAGTGTGAGGCTAGTTCATTTTGAATGAGAAATAGCTTAGTTTGCCTCTTTTACAAGCTGGCAGAATATTACTCAAATTGAACAGTTGGTTTTCAGTTATGTGCAGTATTCTGCATTATTCTCTCTGCTGTTTGCATGGCAGCAGCTGTTTCGTTGTTCACTGGGTGTAAAACACACACTGATCCTTGCGTTAATCCAAATTAAACTGCTTGTGACTAGCTTTTGGGTGAGGGTCACTTTGGATTCTTGGAGGGACACTTATCCTGCAGGTTTCACTTGAACACCACTTAATTTTTATTTTTTTTTTACCCCAGGTGAGATTTATCAGCCTCACCACTTTCTCTAGTGGTCAAAGCACTGCATTATCCCTAAGTGACTGCAAGCTGCTGTCTAATTACTGACACAGTAAGAACAAGAGACCCTTCGTATGACTCAGAAATAAATTCTGAAGACAGTGCACACAATGCCTCAAAATACTCTAGTATAGTTACAGGAGAGGTTTGATTTTCTTATGGGAGCAGTACCTTCAAACTGGTAGTTTATTATCAAAGGTATGCTAATAATTTGATATTTGGTAGGAAAATACATAATTAAGTAAGGCTAGAGATATGCTATTCCTTCAAAAATTACAATTAATGCACAATACAGGGTTATACTGATCTGGGGCATGGGAGGGGCACATACGGTCTGCATGCCAGTGCGTTGTTCCCAGTCACAGAGTCAGCAGCAAGAACACCAGCCAGCAGCTCTAATGGTGGTCTCACTGTCCCCTTCCCTTCCCTGCATCTGTCGTTCCCACACACAGCTACTTGTGATGCAACCACAGTTAGCCGTCTAACTGAACTAAAGGTTAAAAGACTGATCACCTTGGAAGATACAATTAGCAATCACAAGGTTATTTGTTGCAGAGAGAAAAAACAGAGAGATCAATGACCTGTCTTAAAATGAAGGCCACAACGTCTGTCGATTCCCAGTAGCTGGCATGGAAGAGATGCGGCAGGGCCACAGTTGGAAAGGCTGTCAGCACATCTGGACAATACAAGGTATAATCTATTCGCTTTGTTCCCCACCACTTTGCAGTAACTACAAAACAAACAAAATAGCATCATATTTCTCTATCTTTTTAATAAATCTCTTGCTATCTTTATGTTTAAGCTAGAAAATTGAATGAAGTCTTCTGGTTTTTTGATCTTGACATTTAGAGACAGTTAAAGGTATCTTATCAACCGTGGAAGTACTGTTTCACTGACTGCATCATCACTTAAATGTCTGCAATTTAAACAGTTCTTTTGGGTCCAAGTTTTGTGAAGCAGAAATCACCTCAGCACAATTCTCATTGCCTCCTGGTCCATGGAAAACATACAGTGAAAGACTAGAACTTTATGATCACATTACAGAGTAAGAATTACAAATGCTTCCCAAGTAGTGAACAGAATATTGATATATGACTACAGTCCATAAAAGGACAATATAGTGATTTATAGCACTTTTAATTACAGGTAATAAAATCTTACCTATATATTTCTTCATGCCTGGAACATGCTCCTAAACCCCTTAATGACTATTTATGAGTTGCACCTTAATACAAAACTGTGACTTCAGTTCTATTACTTTATCTACTTAATTAAAAACAGAAGAAGAAGCTAAATTGTGTTATTTAAAACTGCAGCAACTTAGGCTATTCTCATTCTCCCCAAATGTCCAAGCAGGTAATTAATAAACTTTTCCACAGAAAGGATTTGGAGGGAAGGGCTGCTGACATATCAGACAGCACATGGCACCAGGCCTTACTCACTGTTGGTGGGGTATGCTGATGGCAAGCTTTCGGTTGACCCTGAGTTTTCACTGTTTGTGCTGGCCAAGCTCAACTTTCTTGTTTTCCCTTGTGGTTGATCAGATACGTTTGGAGATCCAGGACTCTCCTGAGAGAAAGGTATGTTCAAAGAGCTGTTCTCAAGGAACAGAGCACTGTGGCTGTGGATAGCATCACCTGCACGTTACAGAAACAAAAATAATAATTTAAAAAAATGGGCTGAACAGTATGGCTTTGAAACTTGTGTGTGTGTGCGTTCACTTATTTAAATACAGAGCTAATGAACATTTTCCTGAGTACAAGATTCAATGACAATGGATGAAACTCCTCCAGAGTGAGGAGGACAGCATGAGACAGCATGATGGACTGGAGAAAGCAGACCCTACTGCCATCAAAATGCAACGGCTGCAGGGTGCTTTTGGCCAAGATATTCCAAGCTGGGTGGTGAGGTTGGGAGGCTATTTTACTTCACACTCAACCCTATCCATTTTAGAGTCATTCTCTGAGAAGAGCTACACACCCCTGGGAGTCTGTGATACTTCTCTTGTCCTCTTCCTGACATGAGCAAAATTACTTTAGAAAGAAAACCTTCAGCAAGGCTATCTACTGGTCTGCATGTTCAACAGAACTCGCATTTATTCCTGCCACTCTGACAAAGCTATGGGCCATGGCCAACACCTCTACATAATGAAACAAACCACAGCCTTCCTCCTGAGGTGTTCTGAAACAAGTAAGAACAGACACGCATTTAAATAAAAGCATTACTGATAATTTTGCTTGAAGCAGCCTGCACGTCCCTCCTGTACCTAGGAAGGGCAGAACCTCAGCTGAGAGATACGATATACAGCAAAGCACATACCAAGAGCAGCTGACTCCTCAGTGGTGTTTTTCAGAAAACAAACCTCTTGGAAACATTAGAACAGTAAACAAAAGAAAAAGGGGACCCAGTTCAATGCACATAACACAAGAGAAAGCAGGTAGCCCTTCATGATGTGTTGCTCTATTTCTGAGTGTATTTCAGTCCCATTCAGACAAATAACTGTAATCACGCTCCAACAAATAGAAAACTGCCATTTTACTATATTAGCCTCCAACCTTAAACTCTGAATCCTGAAAAGCCTTTTTAAATATCCTGCTGAGGCCTGAATTCATGTCTGCATCTGTAGCAAAAAGGAATAATCTAATGTGGATGGCAGTACAGATACACACTGATCCATCCCTTTTTTGCATAATATGAGAAGTCAAGATACTTCGCACCTGTATGAGTTTATCTCTTTTTCTATAAGGTCAAAACAGCACAATTCCTTCTACCAGCACCTTGCTCATCCACATCGTCCTGCTTCCTCCCCACAAATCAGTATATTTCTGTTTTTTCCTGGATTCAAACATTTATTACCCAACATAACTATTGTTTAGTAGCCTACCTAGGAAAAGAGCAATCAAAAGACAACTTGCCCAGTGCTCTAATTTGTCTTAGTAGTTATCCACAACAAACTAACCACAAGTGACCAAGAGAAACAATATCTGAAAATCTAGGCAAATGTCAACTAATTGTAAAAATAAATTGTTTAAAATTATAGTCAAAGACATGGAAGTTTGCAAGTAACACTTCACCTGAAGCAGTGGTATCATCTTCTAACCTCTCTTTAAAACAACTAGTATTACAAAGCTCATACAAAAGAATAATTTTTTCTTGGTAATCTTCTTTGGTTCCACGCTTGCTAAATCTGTCTGTGCCGTTCTTTCCCAGATTACTTGTTCTCAGCATGTTAGCACATTGGTATTTCAAATCCTCTTGAGCTGTGTAAGGAGAAGAACGCTTAAGAGAAAGAACTGCAGGTAAGGAGAGCTATGAGACAGGCACCGTACCTAACTGGTGAGATCGTCCATCCCCCAGTGGGTATCTCTGGTACCGTGGGACACTGAATGGAGGCAGGAGATGGAACCTTTTCTCCAGCAATGGTTCAAGTCTGCAGGCAGAGGGGTCAGCAGAGTGAAAGAAACTGTACACTTGGCTGCAGGCTGGGCGGACCTGGCACACTTGGGTGAGAATGAGACAAAGAGAGTTCAGTATTGCCCTTTCACGATTTTCAAGGAGTCTATACAGAAACATGGTTAATACGGTCTTCTGCAAAATCCAGACTAGCATACACCTCTCCACAAGAATTTTAACTAAATGGCTATTTGGTATGTAGAGAACACTTCACTGCAAAGGAGTTCACAGACTTCACACCCAGAGATGCCGGCATGCTGCAGAGGGGAAGACCAGCCAGAGAAACAGACCGAAGTACAGAAGGAAACAGAACTTCAAAAATCTTGTAAATATTTTATTGAGCATTACAGCTATGATGCTCAGCACTTCAAATATTTACCAGCAAAATGGTTTAATGGGCCTGTTATGTCCAGAGGACTTAAATCTAGGTGACAGCAGGAGCAGGGAGGGGACAGAAAGCACTGCAGTTTCTGAAGTCACTTTATGAAAGCTAGTGTGTAGAAATGAGGTTGGTCATACTATAATAGCAAAGCAGCAAAGCAATGTTTCTGATTCTTGCTGAAGGTATGCATTTTTATTTTTCACATTTCCAGGTAGCTTTCTACCTTTCGTTTCAGTAAAAAGGGCACCTAGCTCTTTTCACCTAACTTCCAACTGTCTGCGTGACAGGTTTCAATTTGTCTGTTTTCCTCTCAACTGCACCATAATTATCACTTTAAAATGGGAATCTCTTATCCTATGTACCTCTGAAGACTAATAAGGCTTCAAGTAGACTCTGCTCACTTTGGAATGTATTTGAAATGCCAGTCAGTTGAGCTGCTCCCAAAGCATGCTCCCTGCAGGATACCAGAGGGAGGATGGAAGTGAGGAGCTAATTTGAAGAAAATAGTTTAAAATACTAGTAATTTTGGTGAAAGAAGGACTATTGCAATGCTAGAGAGTTTAGAAACATACTGTCCCAGTCCAGTAAAGTATTTAAGCATTGAAATTTGCCATCCATCTCTACCTAGTCTCAATTCTCTATAGTTCTCTCATTCATCCACTACAAATTTAAATATGTGAAGGGAACTTTGACCTGTGCACAGAGCTGCCACCGAAGTACTAGAGAAGAACTCAGAAGTTGCGTTTGCTCTTTGCTTTTCAGTATCTAAAGGTAAAAATGTAATTGTATGGTACATCAATTTATTCCAAACTGGTAACGGGAACACTTGCTGTGCAGAAGAGCTTACTCTAGATTCCTGTAGCAAGAGGCAAACTGTGGAATAGACACACTACATCTTGCCCCAGTCTTACCAGTTTCACTGTCCATAAGCCACGTCTCATACATCTTGCTAAAGGAAGCTATCAGAACTTAAAGACACTGTGTTTTCTCTTTACCAATACATTCTCGTCAATAAATGGCAAGCACATACAGTAATCAAGAGTTATGGTAAGCTTCAGAAATCTCCTTCCTTTCCAGGGCAAAGCTGTCTCTTTTTTTCTTCTCTTGCCTTGCAGCCTTCCCCAGTAACACAACTGAGTTTCAAGTTCAAAACAGCATTATGGCCTCATACAAAACGTACTCAAAATACGTAAGTCACTTTGTTTTAAAAATTACCATCTGAGACAAACCTCATTCCCATTCTCTTCAGCTGAGCTTTGTTTTTGTTGGGTGGTTGGTTTTTTTATTTGAACAAAACTGAGTACTGCAAATATGAGGAATGAAATGCAAAAATGTGAGTTTAATTATGCTCTCTTGCAAGACCATGCAACATGCTAAAAAAATCCTAACAGATCTCTAAAGGCCCCGAAAGACATGGGTTTGATCAATTTTTTATTATCACAGGTAAAATAATTTTCAGTTTATATTACATTCCACTTTATACCCACATTCAAATGTGACTTTGAAAGCTCAGTCAAATGACATTACTCAAAAATCTATAAATTGAGAAGAAAAAAAAAGGGAGTCCTGAATTGTTCTCTCTTCTCACTGCTGCAACTGATTTTTCTCCCTCACCTGAATGAACACATCATTTCCTACGAAGATGGTGTGCTATCCAAACCTCACACAATGTAAAGAGGCAAAACACACACTGAATTTTGAAAAGTAAAGTAAGCTCTTTCTTTAACTGAAAAAATCCAGATGTATTTACAAATAAAACAAAAAAACCCTGTATGTGTCTGATCACTAGGCTCTGCTACCGGAGAGGAAAAAATGGCTCACAACCAGCACCACTGAGGTCCAGACGTACCCATGAAACCAGACGTGAACAAGATGCAATGCTGAACCAAGCACAGACGTTATTTTTCGTATCTCTTTCAAGGACTGATCCTGGGCGAGGAGTAAAGCTCATGTTGTATGACGTGGAATATATGATTAACAGCAGAGCAGAAGACATGCTGCTGTCCACGGATGAGCAGTGACAGCCCGGAACAACCCTCATCGCCTCAGCACCTACCTGCACCGACACTCCCGTCTTCTAGAGGAAGAAACTTACCTCACTCCCCAGGCTTTAACTAGGCTCCTTTATTTACCTCCTTTTCTATGAGTCTCTGTTCACAAAGGTCACGAAGCAGGCTGTATTCTAACCCCAGAAAGAGCTTACCGTCCAGGCCAGGCAGAACCGTACTCCTCATGGCCAGCACCAGACCAAGCGGCGATCCGAAGAGGAAGAAATCGGACACCTCGAATTCAAATCGGCCTAGGTTCACTTCTGAGAGACTGGAATTCACAGGAGGAAAGTCTGCACCGTCTTTCAACACACTTGAGTGGATGCTGAGCAAAGAAAAATGCTCTGATTCAACAGTAACGAAGAGGGCATCCAGAGAAAGAACGCATTCCCAACACAAGCTGCTTAGAAAGCGTCTGTATTTAGATCCAAGCAATATGCCTTATACTGCAGATAGATACTGCAGTGTAGCAGCAACTTATTGCGATTTCCAGTGCAGCTATTCAGTAAATTTACTACCTTCAACATGTAAGCGTTTTCTACAGTTACTCTACAGAATATTTATTGGTAAATTATGCAAGGACTCTGAAGTTTACCTCCCCCCCCTTTTAGCAGTACAGATGTACGTAAGCTTACTCTGAAACTTCTACGAGTTCTAATGTACTGAAATTGTATAAGGATAGTGGTATTAAAAGGTTACAGTCACATGGGTGCATAAAAAGCGTTGTTCTAATCCATTCCCTGAGCTGTGAACTAGAATTTCACAGGTTAAAATTAATGATGCTTATAGATAGCTTTTAATCTTTTAAGTGATTTAAACACTTCCATTTACTTTGTACGCCATACATGCATGAGGTGAATACTGATCACCAATCCCTCAGCAACAAGACTCACCCCTCCTTTAGTTCTGCTCGAGATGAAATAACTACATTCAGAAGCAGGAAAGCAGCACACACACCCGCTGTGCGGCGTGAGACAGAGCAGAATGCGCCCCTGGAGCAAGCACAGCCTGACCGAGGGATGCTGAGCACGCCAGCTCCCACCAGCGCTGAGCTACCTGCACACCACCCCCTGCATCAGTGGCCAAGCACGGACCAGAGTCCGGAAATCCTGGAGACTGGTCCCAAATCAGGCCGAGACACCAGGCCTCTCTTTCAATCTGACAACCTAGCGGCATTCTTAATTTTATAACTGAAGCTCCAGGGACCAAGCTTAGGGCCACTTTAGGGCAGAAATGAGGAAAGCCAAGAACTGAACCCATCATCAGCTCTGCAGTCAGGAGTTGCCTCTCTCTGACAAAAGCACTCAGACAAAAAGCACAAGGTGACACACGGAAACACAACTACAGTGTGTAGGACAAGGACATTTCCGTGCGAAAGAGAGATTTTTGTAACCTCATTACTCACAGTGACACACCACCTCTAAATGAGCTCATGGGGAAAAAAGTCTTAATGACCTCATGCAAGTCTCACAGACGAGAAACCAAAGGCTTGGAATCTCTCTCTATGCACAGGGTGGGTCAGAGGATGACATGGTTTGGTTTGATTCGTGATTTTTTTCCCCCTTCTTTACCTTACCAAGGAATTTTTTCCTGCTGTCTTTAGCCTGTGTTTATCCAACCATTCCTCAATAACTTAGCAACAGCCTAAAGTCTGAGGAGTCCAAAATGTGAACAGAAGATAACACTTTTCTATCTGCTGGCTTAAGTACAGCGGCACGTAAAGCTTTCAGTTTAAAATCACAGATACACAGGAAATCATAGAATCACAGGATGGTTGGGGTTGGAAGGGACCTTAAAGATCGAGTTCCAAAGCCCCTGCCACGGGCAGGGACACCTCCCACTAGCCCAGGCTGCTCAAAGCCTCATCCAGCCTGGCCTTGAAGGCTGAAAAAAGGCTTGGAAGAAAACTGTTATTTTTGGAAGAAAACTGTTACCTTTGTCTTTTAAATCTTTTGTCTTTTCATTATCCTATTATCCCTCAAGTCTGAAGTGCTTTATACAAGCCAACACTGTGCTTTAAACGTAACACAGTACTCCTTCTATACAAGAACCTGGTCACTGACCAAAAGAATCATCGTGTTTTCAGTCATAGACAAGCAAAAAACAACCACTCTGCCTCAGAGGGAAGACACTTTACAACGCATCGGTATCCAGAAAACCCAGTGGTTTGAAAATAAGAGCAGAACAGTTGACAAAAGCAAAGCAAAGTACATTCAGTCAAAGTAAGAAAATAAAATTACCTTAAACTAACAAAACAGCCAGACCTGAAGTAAAGCACAGTAGTAAGTCTGCACTATACTCAACTGTAGCAGAACTGAAGCTTCAACACACAGTAAACTTCCCCCTCTGCATCACTCCCAATGAATAAAGGAAATAAAATGACGGACAGAGGAAAAAAAGCACAAAGAATTCAGATGAGTAAAAAATAACAGCTTAGAACAGGCAGAAACAATGAGACAAAGGGAATGCTTATCCTTGCATCAAATCTGTGTTTTAAAGGTTTTTTCAGGATTCAAGAGAGCTAATTAAGTTAACTCTCCTTCCCCAACCTCCTTCTCATTTAAGCCAAATGTTTATGCAGGTGGTTTTGTTTTGTTTTGTTTTAAAGCTTACAGGCTCCATTCAAGCCCCTTTCTGGTACTCGGTCATGGAACAGGAGTTACCTGGACAGGACAGTGTGGTGTTGGGTTATGGTATCACAGTCATAGGTGGATGAGTCACTCTGTTTCCTCGGCAACGGCTGCCTTGGCTTCTCATCCTCCAGGATTTCCAAGATGTCGATATTGCTTTTGCTCAGGCGTTTGCTGCCATCCAGACTGGAGTCCTCTGCTGAGGGGGGATTATCCTTCAGAGAATGAATAGAGCAAAACAAAGATTTAGACAGTGACCCACGTATGACAGAGCTTGTATGAAATGGCTGCATTTACACATCTGACCACTTTATCCAAGAAAGGGTGAAAGTGGTTAGACTTTCTCTCTGCAGTAGAAGATAAGGAAAGAGATGAAGACTACATTTCCCCCTAAGATGTATAGCCTAAAAGCTGGAAGATCAGGAATTTTAGGGGGGGATGGGGGGGGGAGGAAGAGGAGCAGCACAAAAACTTTATCCCTCATGACTCCATAATTCCGAGAGAACTATAAATATCACAAGGTAATCAGAAGGGGTCTTACCTGAGTGCACAACATGCCCATTACAACATTAATGGTCTTGATCATCATGTTCCATGGATGCGGGACCTGATTTTTTAAGAATGGGAACTTCTGCAGGATGCAAGAGGTGACCAGTGGTACCATATCTTTAAGGTACCCCTTAAAATAGGAAATAGATTTATTTATTGTTCATCTCCTCCAGCACTTCTGCAGCTTGCACCAGCATCCTCGCTGACATATCCCTATCACCCCCAGACTTTTATTCCTGCATCCATTCCAGTGGCCAATGCAAGCGCCACTTTTCAAAACGAACACCATCGGACTGAATCCCCCCTTCACGTGTGAGATCTGGGTGGATGATGCATGCAAGATCTGGTTCTTTCTAACAACTGTGTCATCCAATTCTGTATGAAGCTCCTATTCTTATCAACAAAATAAGACGGTGAAAATGCCTGACATCTGTTTTTACACAAGACTTCAAAGATATGAACATCAACAAGGCACACTGGGAGAACAGATACAGGTAAACCCCTTCTAATTGCATAATTGTTGGTTTTCATCCATATTCTACTACCTCTTACAACGCAGTACTAGAATTTATGGGATGATATGATACAACTAGCATTAGCATCTTAACTTGCAGAAGATTAGTTTAGGACCAGCATCTTCACAGACAATTATTCCTGTGATGGTACAATGAACACTTGGCAAGCGTGTAGGAATCTCTTTCTGCATTTCATAGCAACGTAGCAAAATTCACATCAGGCCAACTTTCGTATTAAAGTTGTGTAAGATTTAGGACCTTGCTTGGCATAATACTAACACATCTACAATGTTAAAACGAAGCCTCACTTCTTGTGGTTGTTACTGTTAATGAGTGGAGAGAACTGTTTCAGAGGGCCAAGTAGGAAGTGAGGGCTCCTGCTGTGTGTTGGCAGCTGACTGTCCTCACTGCTTTGTGTGCTAAAGTGATGTAAAACCAAAATACAATTTCCACCTAAAATATGTGCTTCTGTTGAGCTAAAGCCAGAACCAACTACATACATGCGAGCCACCACGTACTACATACCATACTACAAGCACACATGCCAGACAGTTCAATGAGGGAAGAAAAAAGTAGTTTTAGAAGGACAAGGGACTAGATCTCTGTGAGACGACGCTGGGGAAGGTCACTGGGAAACTGGTTAGGCACCGCACAAGAGAGCAGGATTCAAAGTTATTTTTTTCCCTGTTGCACACAACTCACATTTTCTCCAGCACTGCTCTCTGCACCTGTCTTCTCGGACATCGCGTTACACCACTGCTGGAGTGTCCCTGGAACACCCTTCACAAGCCACCACAGCCCCACGCGGACACAGACTGTGTCACGCTCCGTACTTCCAAGGAAGTTGCAAAGAGTGTAAAATCCAACTGGACAAAATAGAGGGTGTGAGACAGAGTGCAAGGGTTACAGATGAGGACAGAGGCACGACAGGTCGAGAGGCTTGGCCACAGTCACGCAGACAGACTGTGGAACACATGCTGAGTGAATCTGTTTCTCTGAAGCTACAGAAAGAACAAGTTCACAGGACAGGTATTTCCCATAACCTCGGTACTCGAGCACATCAGCAGCCCTGTGCACAGGGGATGAGGTTTCCTGCCAAGAAGAGATGTTGCAGACCCCACTCTGCTCTTCAGAACTATGCAGATGGACTGCGGGAAAATGAAACCAGGACAGACACAGCATATGATCGATGAGGTGAATCCTTATTCCTATTTCCAAGAACAGGGAACCCGGGAACCATAGTTAGTGCCAGTTCTGGAGCTGGCTTTTATCCCACGAACAATCCGTTCACGTGACAGTCCCCTGCAGACCAAACTGGGACCAAGTTCATTTCACACATTACTGGACAGCCCTTCGACAGGGAAAGCCTGACAACCACGTAACAGAGACAGAAGGTTATTTGGTGAGAAGAACTATCACTGAGAAATTGATTTCTCTAAACCATCTGGGCCTTCTCTGCACCTGAATGGTGAAAATTACATCAGATACTAAGAGTATGTCAGAACATCTGCACCTTGTGGCATCACAGTGAAGAAAAAGTGTTCCAATTTACTGTAGTCTGAATCATTAAAAAAAAAAAATTCTTGCTAAAAAGTCCCATACTATTCAAAAAAGCTGGCCAGATTTAAGCTCACTGGCTTGAGCGTTTAGGTTAACCTTCATGACACAGTCTTCCTTGTATACTGTAAAAGAGACCAAGCCAGTGGAGCGTCTATATTAGCCAGGTCAGGGAGTGAGATACAGCTCCGAAACAACACCCTACACCATTTAAAAAGACATGAGGCAACACATTAGAAGAAGGTTGAAGTGATCAGTATAGAGACCATTCACTGCATTTTAAACTGTTAAAAAGCTTGTTTTCCATTGCTACAAGCTCTTTCAACTCCCCCACATACCACAATTAAAATCTCATCTGCAATAAAATGGTACCAATACTGGGATCTGAATCAGTCACCTACAGGCAGCTTTTATTTATCCTTGACCCATGCGAAGCAAATCATCAGCCTCCTCAACTCATCCTAATGAAGAGTTATCTACTTCTAAATTATGAGTATTTTAGCTTTTGCAACAAAAAAGAACCATCTTCCTCTTCCAAGAGACGGTGTTCCCAACCAAGTACAGTGATTGCTAATATGAGGCTTTGGGTTTGTGCTTTTGGCAATGGACTAAGTTCACTTCATCCTTCTGTCCCTGAATAGCCCAAGGAGCAATACAATGATGACAACAACACTGGCTTTCTTTTTTAAGTATTTTGACATTTGGAAATGTAACTGATTTTTAAAGAGCAAGAGTTACTAGTCTGGTCTGAACAGAGTGACATTTGCTCGGCTGCAGATTCTTTTATTGAACATATAGGTAAATTTTCAAATACTGCCCTGTAAAAGCATGTACACACAACAATCATCATGATCTCAGAAATCATCCACATTTCTGCCTACACTGTACAAGTCACTACCTATTATGGGTAATTCTGACTTAACTATTCAGTGTATATTGGAAACTAAAAAACACAAAACAGACTACAACATACAAACCAACAAATACTCACCTGGGATAGTAGAAGAATGCACTATTCTAATTCCTTATTTACATTGCCTCACCAAATTAATAGGCCCTCTCTTTCCAAAAGGAAGTTTCTAGTGCCTAAAACTGTGAACTATTCAGAGCATGCAAAGGTCACTGCATCACCAACCTAGCATATTATCATAGCCCACTCTGAAATAGAGTAAAAAGGGAACTGTACAAACCTAATTTACTCTATTTTCACTGTTTATAACCAGAACATAAAATGCAATGGCACCTCAGTCTCGTCCTTCCAACTATTCATTTAACAAATGTCCCTGATGTTCATGAAATGGTAATGTAAAAAACTCTCTTATATTTCTGCATCTCAAGCTCTTCCAATGAGATCCATTTTTACTGGAGAGACCAAGGAAGAGGGAAAAAAAATTGTACACAGTAATGAAGCTT
Source organism: Pterocles gutturalis (assembly GCF_000699245.1). NCBI lineage: Eukaryota > Metazoa > Chordata > Aves > Pterocliformes > Pteroclidae > Pterocles > Pterocles gutturalis. The sequence goes on along the minus strand of NW_010129663.1, from coordinate 271 downwards.
ACAAGCTATCATTAAACTGAAAAATTGCACTTTTACTATCATAAAATCTTGCCTGGATCACAGTTAGAAGTACTCCCCCCTTCTCTCCAAACATAGCATTCATACAGACACTGTTATGCTCAGTGGTCTGTTCACAGATCCTCAAGGGACTTGCTCCTTATCAGGAAGGAGGCATTCCTTCACCAGTCACTAAAACTTATTCACAAACACATCATAACGCTACACTACCCCCAGGCAGCAGCATAAAGAATTCCAGAGCCCACGTGAACAA
>NW_010129662.1:0-7731 GCF_000699245.1 Pterocles gutturalis | reverse complement strand
TTTTTTTTTTTCCTCCTCCCCTTTTTTTTTTCTGCCTTGAATTCTGTCCCTTCCAGGTATATTAAATTTAGGAGCCTGTGAAGTAACCAGGACATCTGCGCTAGGTAAGAGGAAAGTACTCCTGGAAACCCTTGCTGTTCTGTCATCTTTCATGTTACTTAACTGTCGTCACCTTCACAACTCCTTCACCTGTCATTAATGTCTCTGAATCCAAATAGCTGTCCCAGTAATAAGAGGTTGTGCTAACCCACTTTTTACTACCATGGAAAGTGAGGACAGTTTTTTAAAAAGTCAGACTCTTATTTACATAAGAGTAGATACTTGCCTTTACAAAACTGCCCTTTTGTACATATTTTTTCCACAAAATACAGTAGTTGGTCTGGCTGAATGGTACTCTGGGCATGGAATTCTCATAATAAACCACTTACACTTGTAAATAAAAAGTATATGCCTAAAATAGTTTGCATATACAAAGTATATATATTTAATCTATTTAAAGTATTTTTACTATTTAAAAGAACAATCTTGTTGAAAGCTCAGAATGCTGCAGAGGTGAAGGGGAGTTTCAGGTTTTACCATGCGTTTACAACTCTCACATATCCTAGAATTCTTTCAAATGGCTTTGCTAATTTTTGTGTACTTTTTTATACCGAGGCCAGGTTTTCTGTGATACTGGACACTCGGTTTGTAATGACATGCTCAGGACCTTTCAAAGATGTCACAAGTTTGACTCAAGAATTAAAGCAATAAATTGATTTTTTTAATAAAGGTTTTTCTTACTAGTATTTGTATTTTCCTTTTCTGCTAAATGCCATTTTAAATTTTAGACTGTGAGGTATTCTTCAGAAAAAGTGTTAACGATAAATGCAGAATATTACTATTAAAAACTATCAGTCCTGTACAATAAGAAACTGATACAGATTTTGCAGCTCAATAATACATCATGTACACTGAATGTTTAATAAAATGTTTACCTCAGCACTAACAAACTATATGAGAAGTATAGTGTTTTACAGAACAGATACATTAGATGGTATTTGTGCATTTAGTTTCAGCTTTTCTTGCCTAAATATATAAGATGTTTAAGTGAAAAATGTGCTATGAACAAGCCAACTCTTGAGGCTCATTTGCTTGAACGTGCGAACCCACTGAAAGACAAGATAAATGAACCTTGATATACAGGCAAGTAGCTGTACTGGGGTAACAAACACGTTTTAAACCCTGTAACATGCAAGACAATCGTATGGAGCAATACAAGCGACACTTCACACACAGAGCAGTTTGTGTCAGGTGCACGCAGCGCTGTGTGCATGTAGGGTAGATTTCAGCACATTTTTACATGAGGTGAACATGCATCCGTATTTTTAGGACTAACTACGTACATTTAAGGTTATCCGAAGGATGGAGCCCTGACCTGACGACTGCACTCAGTGGGATTTCTGCCATCAGCTTCGCACGGTGAGGGAAGCGCATGCAGTATGGCAATGGCTGTTCTTAGGCTTGCCCTTTGCTCTTCACCCCAGCTGGTATCGCCCTGTACTCAGGCAGTGTTGCGCCGCGCCTCCTCTCCCTGTGCCCACCGTGTCCCCATTCACCGCTGTCCCGGGGGGAGCAGGTTACCTGTTCTGCAGCCCTTTGGGGCTGCCCCTCGCGCTGGTGCCAACTGCGGTCGCCTTCTCCTAACCCCCCAATTCAGATCCCAGCAATGTCTTCTGTGATGGAAACCACTCATGCATCACATATTAACTTAATGAGGTATTAATTAAATTTAAGAATCAATTCCTTCTCTTCTACAAACGTTATTTCAGGAATTATAGTTTGTAGATATTATTTTTAACTTAAATATATATAAGGTGTAATAAATAAAATTTGTGTTTTAAAGTGAGAAGGGAGATTAGATTTGTGAAGTTGTTGATGTTTCTCCTTGGTTTGCACCATCTCCTTGTGCCGAGTGAGTCAAAAACTGTCCTGTAGCTCCGATGTATAACCTGGAGCGCATCGGCCACTTCTGCAAGAGAAGAGACAAGCACAGTGCTGAGATACCCGGGATCTTTGCAGTCTGAATGCAGTCCTCAGCAAAGCTTTAAATGCTGATGGAGTCACAATACAAGAAAATAGGGAACTGTTGCTATTACCAGAAAGTCCCCGTTTTGACAGTTGTTGGGAAATGTCATTAAAAGCTGGGTAAGGGAACCTTAGCCTGGGTATTTTCTTTGGTAATTAAGCATGAAGCACAGCTCCTAAACCCCCCCAGCAGACAGGAGCAGGCCACGCTGACGAGTCACCGTACCATAGTTTGTATAGTCGATGCTCTGGGTGGTAAAATAAAGCATTCCTCTTCTCAGAGCTGGGGATACTACAGGGATACACCAACGCCTGCAGAGCCCTGTGTGCGCACCCATTCGTGCTGGCCAGCCCCTCCAACACCGACCGCAGCACGGGGGCTGCTCGGGGCTGTGTGTTAAAGGGAGTTTTAATCTCATTGCCCCTTGGCTGGTTTACTACTGACCGCTTCCTGTTCTTTGTCAGTTCCAACAGTTTCAAGTGACGCAGTTCATCTTTCTATTCACTGATTACTGATTTCTGGAATACTTACTTCAGTGTTAAATATCTGTTCGTATAGCTCAAGTTTCTTAACTCAAGCACGTTACTTACTGCAAAGGGCCCCGCAGGAGGGGCGACTGCAGCTGGGTGCCCTTCTCTTGGAAGGAAGAGTTCAGCGCCAGTGTGATGTGCTGAGTTCATTATTAGAGGTGGATGTTTGAAAAGACAACTTGTCATACACATCGGATGCAAAAATACCTGAAACACAGCCAGCATATTGTTCCAAAATAATACAATTTTTTCAAGACACTTTTGGGAACAGGCTGGCACCTTTCCTGTGGGCACAAAAAAAAGAAAAAAACAAACAAACAAAAAAAACCACTAGAGGGGCTTAATACTGCAGTTAAATCCCAGCTCTTCTATTTAAAAACATTAAGAAACAGCATATATTCTCACTTGGAAAGACCATGTGATCTCATTTCAGTATTTTTATTTCAAGTGTGATGTTATGACTTTGTCACCAATAAGACATCTGAGTTTAAAGTCATTAACTATATTTTTTGCTCGGTGTACACACAACTGTACTTGAATATTTTACTTTCCTCACTATCGGCATTTGCTGTGCTTGATGTGTGAATGTAGTTAAGTCCTTATCAGTACTGGTTGTCTCATATCCTGCACTTTGGAGTTCTTTGAAGCATGCATTATGATTTGTCTGTGACACTTCTGTTCTAGTGCCAACTAAAAAAAAATAATTTACTACCATGAATATTATAAAGATTGGATAGACTGATAGAATCTCAAAACTAAATATAAGTAAATGGCACATAAGTAAGATTATAAAAAACAATTGCTTAAATTAATCCAGTAATGCTGTATTCCAGTAGCCTGGGAAATGTGCATCTGGATCATTTAACTGCTGTAATAACTATTTAAAAGTATTTTTCCGCCAGTAAGAGTTGGCAGCTGATAAAAAGTACCATAGGAGACCTGTGTCCTTTCACTCTGGCTGAGGGAACTAACTAAAGCTACTTCAGACTTATTTGGAAATATTTCACAATATTTTTTTTCTTAAATTATAGCCATCTTCTAATTGATATAAAGGTTTTGCTTTCTCAATGAGCCTGCTAATCATTTAAATGGCCTCAGAAGCCTACATTCACATCAGCCTTTTTCAGCAACCAACACTGTGAACAAGAAACTCTCTGTGAATTAGTCACTTTATAGGAATTAGAGATTACTTCACAAATTAATCTTAATTAAATAATTCTGAATTCATCAGACTCTTCAGGAAAAAAAAAAAAAAACCAACAAAAAAAACAAAGAAAAAGAAGAAAACACCCCAGTGCTCTAACCCACTCCCTGAGACCAGAGCCAAAGAAAATACTCCATGGTATTTGAGAGTCCTGTCAATCACTGAGCAATGCATCTGGGAACAGTTTCCAGCCCCAGGTCCTCTCCAAGAGCATTTCCCCTCTCATATCCCCTCTGCATCGCCGTGATTTTTTTCTGATGAAGGGAAGAGCAACAACAGCATATACCAACTAGACTAAATGGATGCATCAGAAAAACACTTTCATAGAAGGAATTAACATGTGGCCAGTAATTAACATCACCTCCCGCACCTTGGCTGCCCGGGCAGGAGAGCCGAGGCAGTCCAGCCATGGCTGGCATCACCTCAGCCACCCACATCTCCTACAGCAGGTTCGGATGGGTTCGGTGGGGCATGACCAAAGTTTCCATGCGGGGACCAAGGAGGTGCTGGTACTCCTCTGGTGCTGCCCTCCACCTTCACTTCCAAGGGACCAAGTCCCACTAGGTTTGGACCTGTGCTGTGTTTGATATTTTTGTGCCTGAAGCTGGAGGGACAAAGCTCCAGGACATTTCCTTCATGCCCCCAGCACCTAGATGCAACAGCTAGTCTAGGCATCTATTTCATCTATTAACTCTGGCAAGGTAAATAAGCTTGAAATCTTTAGTTTTATCCAAGTATCTTTAACATCTATTTACTTCTTCCCCGAGAGAAGGTGGTAGCAGCTCCTCAGCTGCCCTACCTTGACAGGGTGGAGGTACCCATCCCCTCGGAGGGTGCCCAAGCCCTCTCCTGGTGACTCTTCCTCATCCTGAAGGCTGCGAGTGAGGTGGGCAATATAGGTGGTGGCCAGGAGAAGTACATCCAGCTTGGAGAGCTTGGTGTCGGGTGGCACAGAGGGGAGAGTCTTCTGCAGCTCCAGGAAGGCATGGCGCAGGGTTTGAACCCGACTGCGCTCGCGGGCGGCGTTAGCAGCAGCGGGTCTGCCAGGAGGTGCCCCAGCCCGATGCCCAGCTGCCACGGGCGGGCAGGAATTGCTGCCGGCAGCAGAAGGCAGCAGGGAATCGGGCTCCACGCCTGGGACAGAGATCTTCTCGCTGCTCTCAGATAAGTGTCCACAGTCCATTGGTGACTTCCCGGGCAAGCTGGTCCTGCAAACAACAAGAGCATCTCTAAAGCCAGCCACTGTGCTGTGCCAAAGCAAATACTTTCTAAAAACAAAGATGATCAGAAATACAAGTGCTGTCCCTGCAAGGAAAAGCCAGGATGCCGCTGTGCGGGCTGTTTTTCCATGAGCTGCTTATAAATTTGATATCACGCACAGGTACAGAAACAAAAGTTAAATTCTTCACAAAGATTAAATTTTTGGGAGGACAGTATTACACAGAGCAGTTTCTATTATTCACTCATAGCCCAAAGATCAGTTGGCTCTTCTGAGAAAATCTGACAGGCAACACTGAGTGGCAGTGGACTCCATGGATTACAGAAATAAAAATACCATTTTCAGATGCAGCAGTCAATGGAGCCACAGAGCATAGTGCTGCATTTTTGAAGGGCAAAGCTTGGTCCACGGTTTTCAAGGATCAGGAATGGACTTCTCTCCTCCCATCCCTAATACTACTCAGGAGTTTCTGTGCTTATCCTGTAGCTTCTACATTTTCAAATGTAAAACGCATCTTGTAAACTGGATTTTGGCCATTGGGGGGCAAAAGAACCCTTTCAGAACAAGAGCAAAAAAACTTTTGAGCAAAGCTGAAAATAATGACCACAAGGTCTTTTCTCAGCTTTCACAAAAGATGGGCAATCAGCTCTGCCTGTAATGAAACTCACAGTCCTTTAATTTATTCAATTCCATGCTAAAATGCAATTCAATCAATACTGCCCAAAGCACAGCATTTCTTAGCTAGAATAATACCTGATGCTGTTGTCCTGAGTCAATCAGCCCTTCTCGGTGCCTCAGACAGATCCCAGCTTTCACGTGTTGGGAGCTGCTCTTTCTGTGATGTCCCAGCTAGACAACAAGGGCAAAAACAAGTTATTAAAATGTTTAAATGCATTCAAATACAGTGTAATTTCAAAAATTTAAATCAGATTGATGCATGTGAATGACTGGAGATCTACATTTACAAAAATCAGGCCTTATTTTGCAAAACATTTCAAGCACACGCTGAAGTCCCAAAGAACTCCTTGTGTAATTGCGGCTGATAATGGCAAAAAAAACCCACGAGACAGTGAACCAAGTCAGGATTTATAGCAAAGAAGAGGAAAGGTTTCTAAATAATCCTTTTTGCAATGCTCTAGTTTGATGCTATTTAGAAGACATTGTTATTTGGGTCTTTTACTGTGATTAATTTGCTGTTAATCTGGCTCACAGAGTTGTATCAGGTTAACGTTCCCTTAAAGGGTACTTCGTGTGTGTCACAACTGTAAACCAAAGGAAAAAAAATCTCATTATTAGTTTTTATTGTGATAATTATTGCCGATATAATAATAAAACCCACATTAAGTCTACATGAGCTTTGTCTTGAGTGAGAGCTGAAAAACAGTCCCTAAATTGACGATTTCCTTTAACTTAAAATACCCCATGTGCTTTTTTTTCTTGGTATTTTCTTGCTGTGTTAAGTTACAGTCAGATCTAGACACATTTTAGTGGCAAAAAAATAATCTCTCTTGCCAGTGCAAAGTCAATACAATCATGAAATACAGTTTCAGGTTCATCAGCAGGATCTCTCATTTGCCATCCCATCGAAATCCCACTGGAACAAAGAAGTCTTCCCTGATTACTGGAAAAGTCTGAATTACCCAGGGTTAGAGACAGACTGGGTTAGTATAAATACCTGTTCATCTACTGAAACACAGGACTGTGGCTGGTTGACATGAAGTTTTGGTTTTGCTGTGTTGGGATACAACCAAATTTAGCACTGCAATGACTTTCCATGACATACAGTATATAGAAGTGCACATACCTAAAAACCTCATTTCCTTGGGCACCTCTTGAAGTAGAAGTTTCTGGTTTAGGAGCTTCACATCTACATCGGATGAAATCCTGGGCCTAGGGGGAAAAAGAAAAAAAAAAGGAAAAATTTCAGTTGTGGAAATGAGCTATTTCCCTCTGAATTAATTTCTTCACTGACAGATTTCCCATCAAATACCGCAAATAACATACATCAAATAACAAATACATTAAATACATCAAATAACAGCAAACGGCCCAGGAAAATCCACTACGCAGAAACACAGGATATACTGTAGGTATGTACGTGTGTGCAGCCAAGCGCTGTGGCTCCCGAGCAAAAATTGTGTTTGTTATGTGCTGGGGTTGGGCAGCATCGCTCTCTGCACTGGTGCAATCAGGGTGCTCGGGGTGCACGCTCTGGGCAACAGTCGTCTTCCATCTCCTTTAAAATTTTACAAGAAAGAGTTTTGATTTTTTTTAAGATAATTGCAAGAATTTTTGCAAACACCCACTTGCTGCCTGGCATGCCAAGAGACCTGGAAACGGGAGGTAAAAGTAATTCAAAGTATTTGTATTCTTTCTAAAGCATTTTTATTGCTAGATTTCTAATGCTGGCAGACGCAGTCATGCTTTTACAGGACACTACAAAGACATAACCTGTTTGAAATCTAATTAGTTTACCAAAGAAAACAGCCGAACACTTATTTTATTCCTATATTCTGTGTGAACGACACGGTGATGAGCGCAACCTGCCCGCCCGGACGAGGGAAAGGTCGAAAACGCCAGCGCAGAGTCTACAAATTGAAAAGAAATGGGTGGGAACCGGAGAGAAACCTGCTCGCAGCCTTTTCGGTTGTTCCTTCGAGGTTAAAAAAATATAGTGAAACTAGATTATTCGGCTTCGTTTTTATAAAGACCT
>NW_010129661.1:0-204 GCF_000699245.1 Pterocles gutturalis | reverse complement strand
GCGGCTTCGGGGCTCAGGAGGGTCCTGGTGAGCTTCAGCGCTGGAGGATGTGACGACTGCACTAATTAATTAGTTATTGGCGAGGGTCTTCCTCCTAAAATCCCCCAGTGGTGCAGCTGTGGGGGTTTCTCATCCGGTTTTGTGCCATGAATTGGGTTCAGAACGTGTATTTTTGGAGCTTTTTTTTACACTTGAAGACTCTAA
>NW_010129660.1:533-758 GCF_000699245.1 Pterocles gutturalis | reverse complement strand
AAAGGGGCTCTGGAGCCCCAAAATCACCACGGAGGGGACACCAGAGTCCCAAAGACACCGGGAAGGGGACATCGGAGGCCCCAGGGACCCCAAAACCCACGAGGGAGGAACCCCAGAGCCTTGGGGACCCCAAAATGTGTGGGGGGGACCCCAAAAACCCTACAAAGGGGCTCTGGAGCCCCAAAATCACCAGGGAGGGGACCCCAGAGCCCCAGAACAACCGGA
>NW_010129660.1:0-212 GCF_000699245.1 Pterocles gutturalis | reverse complement strand
CCGAGGGGGGACCGAGCGGCCCCAAAATCCTGGGGGGGACCCCAAAAAATCCTACAAAGGGGCTCTGGAGCCCCAAAACCACCAGGGAGGGGACACCAGAGACCCCAAAATCTACCAAGGAGAGACCTGGGGACCCCCAAACCCATCCGGGGAGGGACCCCAGACCCTCAGGGACCCCAAAATCCACCGAGAGGGGATCCGGGGACCCCCAA
>NW_010129659.1:0-6479 GCF_000699245.1 Pterocles gutturalis | reverse complement strand
GGAACCAGGAAGCGAAGGCAAAAGAGAGCGCTCTTCCAGGAGTCCTTACCTATACACTGGGCATGATGTGCATGTTATGGAATAGACCATTGGTCACTCTGGTTCTCAATCTAGTAACCGCAGAACAAATCCTGGGCCAACAGCCAGCACTGGGCCCTCCCAGCCCTCCTTCCCCCCCTGCCCTGTCTGCGGAGAGCAGGGAGGCTGAAGGACCTTGAAGTATCCTAGTAATAATTATAAACGTTCCTTTCTTATCAGCTTTTCTCCTGAGCATAAATCCAAAACACAGCTTCTTGATAGCTATTTATGAAGAAGAGAAAAAAAAGTTAACCCTCTGCTTAACCCAGGACAGACTGTAAAGAAAAAAATATTTATTAGGCATGAGACAGAGAAAAGAAAATAATACTTTTGTGTATTCAAAAGTATTTCATGTAAAGTTTTCCGTATGCCCTGCAGATATTAAATAAGTTACTGCTGCATAGTACCTGCACTTTGTTAAGTATTATTATTCCTAGAACATTGCACAGGTACAAAGATTGGAATTCAGAGCTTGTGATACAGACAATGATAAGAGGCAAGTGTTTGACAAATGCTAACTGGTAATTCAGTATTCTTAATTTCTGGACTCCTTCTCAGTTGATCCTTTGCAAAATATTTAACTGGTTATCACCTGTACAACTCTGACATTGCCCATTATATTTGTGGATACATTCTTTCTTTAGGAACATTTATGATGGAGTTAGAAGTATTAATCTCAACATTAGAGGATAGGTTTTGTTCTCAAATGTATTTTTTACTGGTTAGGTCATGTACAGTCAAGATTCTTGTGGAGGAAGAGGATACATTTTATTTTAAAATATTTATTAGTTCTTTTTTGGAATCACTTTCCGATTTTATAGTCCTTTCTTTTGTCTCCAAGTTAGAAACCTGACCTGAAGGCTCTGTTCCAGTGCTGGGTCATCACAGAGCATGTGGACGGCCTCTGACTGTTGGAGACAGAGCCTGGCTGATGTGTGTGTTGAGAAAAAACCACAGCTGAAACTGACATACCGGCTTTAGCATTAGGGCAAGGTTGACCCAGCAGATTTAGGAGAGTATTAGCTCTTTGGACACCTGGTGAGTAAGAAAAATGTTATCTCCCTAGAGGAGACTCTGGCATGGAGACAGAGGCTGGCCATTCTCCCCATTGAAAACTGGTGACAGCTCTCAGAATTGAAGTTGGTTAACATGTGCCTGTCTCCAACAGCTGCAGCTGCTCTTCCTGGCATTGTGAGACAGTAGAGAGGAAGAGAATACAGGAGGACCACTGGGAATTACCACTAATCCAATCTCTAGCAGTTACTTCTTCTAGCAAGATCCTAATCCAGTATCTAAGTGTGTTCTTCTTTTCCAAAGCCAGGTTCGGGGTTCTCACTGTACGTGCTCAGCTTTTTTGGAAGTTTGCACCTATATTCTTGCAAGCAGAGTCTGTGGGGACCTGCGCTGGCCTTGCCTGTCTACTAACACATCACAGGAACCACGTCCACCATTCCTGTATTCAGTAAGGAAATGGGACAGAGATTGGGAAGGCTGCCTTTTAACTTTAAATGCATCTCTCACCACCCTTTAAAATAATTCTCTGGTTAGGATTTGCTGCAGGTATTAAGAGGTGAATTGCATTGCCAGGATAAAAACAAACCATCTCTATGCTTCAGTACAATGAAAACATTTTCTTCTCTTTGGCATTACTACACAAGATGTGCTGTGTTCCTAATAGTAACTGAGAACTTGTAGAAGCAAATATCAGGTGCATACTGGAAACAGTGGAAATGTGGTCATCTTTGATTCTATCCAGTTGCTAAAAGAGGAGGTATTTCTTTAAATGAACTACATGCAATTTTGTACTGGCTTGCATCAAACTGCAGTATGTCATATCTGATATTTACAGTAGTTTATGAACTGAAAAAGGATGAGGTGAATTCAGGGTCAGGAGGAGCTGTAAATGTTGTTCTCTGTAATCCTGCATGCATGTGTGGGGAATAGTCCAATTTCTTTTTACAGTTGTGAATACTCACACTGGGCTGTACCTAAATCGGTGCTGAGCACCTGCAGACATTTTTAGGTGCCAAACATCTTCCCCCAATCCATTTCTGCTCCATAATAATTGAGCTGAAACCTTATAACCAAGCCTTCCTTTCCAGCCCCAGCTCTTACAACGGTCTAGTCTGGACTTGAAGTCTGTGGCTCATCACTGATTTTGACCATTAATTTCTTCCTCATTACAAAACAGCTCATAGAGGCTGGGAAGTTTGCAGGTGTAGTAAGTCAGATATTTAGGGAGAATAAACACTTGACATGACATTGCAACACCTGCACAGGAAAGGCAGCCTGATGGTTATAATTGACCATTATCCTGAAGGTGACTGTGGTCTTCTGCCTTTGACAGAATACATGGCTACAGCCAAAGTCTGATCTCAATTACACACACAGAAATAAAAAATAATTTCACTGTATTCTCTGATGTAAACAAGACCAATGTTCAGCTTTCAGTCTCTCTTTTTTTTTTTCTTTTGCAAATATGATATTCCACCAAGTTTCTGATCCACAAAAATTCCAAGTCTGTGGTAAAGCATACACAATGAAGCTTTCCCCATCAAGATTTGGCAACGTTTAAAGTACGTCTGCTGAAATTTAAAGCAAGGTAACATAGACATGGCCAGATAGATAGATAATAAATGAAAACAGGAGGGAGGAAAGAAGAGATGAAACAGAAAGTGCTCAAAGAATGTAGTGAGAAGATAAAATCAATACGTGTTAGAATTCAAAAGGCTCACCTCCTTGCCTGCATTACTAGTACATCTTTTCAACAGACACCCAGGTTTTCAAACAAATGTACTTTGGGCACTGAGAAAATTGAGCCCTATGACAGTAGTCTGATGAGTGTGACTTGGATTTAACCTTTTTAGGAGGAGTAACCAATGGACTTTGTGATCCAGCAATATATTACAAAACTTGGGAAGCCAAATCTCTCTTAGAGATGTTCATCCAATCCCTTGCGACTGCTCACTGTGCAGCCTCCTGTGTGTGGGATCGATGCCAGGTTTGTGGCAGGCTGTGGATGCCTGTAAGGGCTGTCAGGGAGCCCTGCATACAGCGGAAATCATCGCTGTTGCTGTGTGCATCACTTGGGGCTGGGGGGAGCCCAGTAGCGACGCAGTGGTGGCAGTTCTGGGCATGGGAAGCTGCCACGAAGGCAGTGAGCTCCTCCATGCTGCCTGTGGGTGGTACGCAGCAGGGAGAGTGATGTGGGAAAGCACTGGAAGCTGCTGACAGTTCCCATACTCCACCCAGCACCTCCCAAATGTGCTGCTTCTCCCACCCACCTCCCATCTCCTCTTTCCCCAGGTTGAAACACATGTTGGCCAAGCTGCATCCTCACCCATGTGGGGTTCCTCCCTGGTAGCTGAGGGTCCATATAACCAGAGTTAGCCAAGGAAAGGGAGGTGCCCATGCCAAACTCTTACTGGGTGGCCTCGCCTCTGAGTTGTTTTCATCAAACCCAGATGGTGATGGTGGGCCAGAGTCCTGGTGCTTTTCTTCCACAAGGGGCTACATCTGAGGGCCAGGCCCCAAGGCCAGGGAGTCACAGACCATGAGTAGTGCCATGATGAAGTGCTGTCAGGAGGCTTTGGCTTGTCAGACTGTGGTCTCTTCCCATGAGGAGCTGTCGGATAGTCTGACTTAGAAAAAAGATTGTCTTCATCTCTCTCACTGACAGGGCCTCAGCTGTTGTAGCCAGAAGAAGCAACCTGGATGCCTCTGGAAAGACCTCTTCACTCTGAACTCATGAGATCTCTCCTGGCCAGAAGGCAGTGATCTCCTCTGGACCCAGGCTGTGAGTAGGACTGGGCCTGGGCCTGAAAAACACTTTTTTTCTTTCCTATTTTGCTCTTTCCTTTTTTTTTTTTTAAATTTTTTTTCCTATTAAAAAAAAAAAGAAAAGGAGCACTTAAAAAAAAAAAAAAAGCAAAACTAGTGACAGAGCTGAGATCAGACCCTCCTGGGGTGTTCCCAACAGCCAAATCTCAGTCTCAGCAAACAGTCTTTTCTTGCCATGGAACTTTTGTCCTTGTTTTCAAACTACCATATCCCTTCCCAGCAACGGCATATTAAAAAAAAAAAAAGTAAATAAAAAAGCAAAATAGGAAAGAAAAAAAATCCCATAATTAGAGGTGAAAGAGCAAATAATGTACCAGAAAGCTAAGGGACAAGTGTTAAGAGTTAATATGATTAATATGCAGCGTGCCAGATGCAGGTATTTATAGCATACTCTGAATGGTTCTCATATAGCATAAGGACAGCTCCTGGCTTCCCTGGCTCATGATGGGTAGGGAAATAATTGAATGACTTTTTCTTGAGATGTAGCAGCATCTGGGAGTCAGGAAGAGTGTCTACAGTGAAGTAGTCTGTCATTCATACATGGTTTGTCTGCGGTGAAGGCATTTTTCACTCCAGATGCATGACATGAGTGTAAGTAGCAGTTATTACATGAGTGTAACTGCGGAATAAAAGACCTGTCTTTGAGCAGGTTACCCAACACATTTCTCAAGCAACTGTACCACTGTGAGCAGAAGCAACCAGTTCTGTTCTGCATAATCCAGTTTAGGACTGCATTTGCAAAGACCTGTTTTCTCATCAACATTATAGAAAACGCCAAAGATTTTACATAGAGAGATTGGTCTATCTGCATCTGACTTATTCTAGAACTGGTCTTGAAACATTAAGTACAAATTCTAATTTCTAGATTACCTGCCACAGTCCAGAACATCAGGCTTCTGGCAAACCTCAAATTCCTAGCAAACAGCTTAGTCAGGGTCCATTTCTTGGGGGAGCAGAGAAAAACACGAATGATTTGTAATGTTGCACTCCAGCAATCAGTTCCCCAACTTTAAAATGGCGTTAATGAGCCTCAACTGGCAAAGTCTGTAAGCTTTAACTAATGGCTGGTTTTAAAGTACTTGGAGAGCTCTGAATGGAAGGTGCAATGGGAGTGCAACATATTACTGTTATTACAGTCTGTCAGATCTCTTAGCAGTCCTTGCAGAGTTTCCAGAGGCTCTCCAGCACTTTTGGTACTTAATTTCACCCTGGGGGACTCTCCAGTTACTTCAGTACCCAGAAACCTGGAAGAAAACTTGATGTCTACTAGGCTCACTTTCTTGGTATATTTCTCTAAGCATATGCAGATATTCAGGTCACTTTATGAAAGTAGTTTATAGCTAGAAACATCTTCTTTAAATATATCCTTTGTAACCTACACATTCCTTTTTCCATGAGCTCTTTGTTTGGGTCTGTTTAGAAGTAAAATGTTCTCCAATTTCAGGTATTTTCACTTATCTCTAAACAGTATACATTCATGCACACAAGTAACTGGCAATCAGTTAGCTATCAGGAGACTTGACCTTAAAGTCATACTGAGCTTTTGAAGGAAGTTGATTAATTGCAGATAGAGCAAACCTTTTGAAACCTTAACCAGATGAGAATATTTACTTCTTGTGACTCATATGTAAAACTCACCTAGCACAGCATTTCAGGAGAAATATCTGATCAGAGCTCACTCTGTCAACTTACAGAAATAAAGAAAATATCTGAGGTGTGTTTCTAGATGTAATCTGCTCTCAGCAACTGCAAGGCACTTTCTTCTACCTGAACTGAGTGTAATACTACTTGGTAAATCCCAAAGACACAAGAAAGATCTAGAGATGGAAAGAATGCCAGACTCTCACACATGGAATTTACATTATTTTGGTGAACAAAATCACCTTCAGTGTTGAGGCTTATTTTCCACGCAAGTCAGAGCTATAAATGACTGAATCATATTAATGCCGCTGGACGACAAAATAATGATTTCAAATTACGAGAAGTGCTTATATTGCCACCTGCTGGGCTTTGTCGATTCACTAGCAAACTGAGCAGATCAACAAGGTCTTTCACAAATAACACGTTGTTTTTCTAACGCCTCTTGCAGACACAGTGGTCAATTATTTAAAGTTGAATGAACAGGCAGATATACAGAAAAAAAACCAAAAGCATCAGTGTTAACGGTTCCAACAGACTACTTCTCTCTACCTTATTCTTGGGATAATCCCCAAACACCAACTCCTCTTCACAAAACTTGTTTTTTTTCAAATTGTTTTTTTTTTGTTAAAATGTAAGTAAATCCATTTTTTTAAGGTGCATGTTTGGCAACTCTTACCACATGTGAAAGAATCTGTTTACAAGATGGGACAAAGTCTATTTGACATACTGAATAGTGCAGTGTTCTTGCTCCACTGCAATATCTAATGCTACAAAGACAGTATAAAAACAAGCACTTATTTTTTTTTCTAGAATAATTGTCACCTCTTCTATGCTGGATATTTTAGTCACTTCTGTGATTATACAAATATTGTAGTGTGTGCTACTGTGAGATTGTATCATAGAATCATAGAATCATAGAA
>NW_010129658.1:0-10668 GCF_000699245.1 Pterocles gutturalis | reverse complement strand
AAATCTCCAGGGTAAAAGTAAAACACAATCGCCACTTTCTGAGACAAAGGCGCGGCCAGCGTGCAAAGAACTTGTTTCCCTGGCAACGCACCCTGGTACTGGTACAAGGTGGATTGATGGGGGATGGAGTGAAACGGTCTCGTTCCATGGCCCTGCCCTGTCCAAGACTATCCGTACCTCTGTAAGGACAGGAACAACGAGCTGCAGGTGCCACGGCTAGCCAACCAGAAAGATGGCAGACACCATGCCAAAAATCTTTACTTTACCCTGAGGAGAACTTTGCTTGTTATAATGTCATTATAATACCAAAACACACCTCCATCCCAAAGGCTACCCGCCTCCGTGGTAGAGGAGGAGCAAGATGTGTAGTTTAGCATAAAAGGTCATCCCCTAGCAACCTAAAGTTGAAGCCTTCCCCACCAAGGATCGACTACGATCGATCATTAGGACCGGTGGGATGCTGCTGGCTTCGGGCCCGGGGGACGCCTTGGACCCGCGGTGGTAGCTATAATCCTCTTTTCCTCTTTTTACTTACTTTTCACTCCCTTTATCTATCGCACGTCGCTTACGGACACAAAATAATAAAGTTTTTGCTGTTTAGCTGAAGCTAACCCCTTTTGGCATGGTCGCCTTAATTTTGCACTTAGAGATCTCAGCAAAGAACCATCACGAGTCCTTAGTGGACCGTGACAGCGGGTACATCCTGAACAGGGCACTGCCTTCCAAGCAGTTTCTTACAAAAGCGTGGTGTCCCTTCCCCCACTCCCCCTGTTACCAAAGGCTAGGAGGGGGCTGTGGGATAACTCGTTGAGAGTCATTTAAAGAAACGGAGCCAACACCTTAACCCCTTCCTCGCCATCAGACAACCCATAACAAGCACACAACTTGAAGTTGGGTTTTCAAGGTCCCATCCTAATGATATGAGTACATTTGTGCATATGCTTTAAGAAGGAAACATCTAGAGGCAAATACTGCTTTGGGAAATAAATTTATTACAGAAGTTGCTTTAGTATCATTCTCTGGAATGATAGATAGGATTTGAATCCCTCAGTAGTTGCTCATTCACACTAAAACCACAAAAGATGAAATCCTCAAAAAAAAATCCAAACGTTGTGAGAGATGCTAGGTCTATGTATGTGTTAGCTTGGGTCTTTGCATCAGTTCTATGACACTGATTATCCCCTTCTCTTCGTGCTTATCACTTTTCAAGAACTGTGTTTTTGAAACATATGCACCTGCATATCTTTGTCTTTAAAAAAATACATAGCAATGCACTTCTTCACATTCAATGCACAGCCACAAATTAAACATGTTATTTACGTCACCATTGTTTTTCAATCACATAACCCTAATTCAGGATCATCTGCATTGATTTCTGTTTGTATTACTGTTAGGGAAAATAAGCAATTCAGTTTGGCAGGTATATTTTGACCATTAAATCATAAGGCATTGTATTCCCTCCATCCCTTTTTTGCGTACTCATATAAACATATGAAAGGATATGCTATTTTTCTTCATGCTTGAGTAAAGGTTAAGGAGCTTCTGAGATGTTAGTAGCAAGACATTCTGCCATATTTAGAATGTGAGGATATTTCATACAGTTAGATGAGGAACAAAAGAGAAATCTTGTAAGTATTTTTCTTGTTCTTGTTAAATAACACAGCCAAAGAAAAGACATTTCTACAGCTCCATATCTTTTCCACTTAATTTTTTGCTGATGAAAGAATGTTGCAAAAATACCAAGGAATATTAAAATTTTGCTAGATCATTTACATTCTGCAGTGGACTTAATGTGTATATATCCATAGGAATTGGAAAGAAGATCTTCCTGTTTTTTAACCCATTGAAGAAAGCTTTGTATTGCTATAGAAGGTTAAATTTTTTTTCTAATTTTGAAACATCGTTCTGTATAGAAGACATTCATACGCACATGGTTCTGATGCTGGGGTTGAAATTCTGTTTCCTATGTTAAGTATCTAGATCGCGCTTGAAAAGTATGAGGCATCTCAGGGCAAACAAACTTTAGAGTTTGTCAGGTAGCTGCTTGCATCAGTAATGAAAATTGGTGAGGAAGAAACTGTGCCTTCAGCTGTTCTAACATCCTGGGCATCCCTCTGATGCAGGAAGCCCTGGACATTTCAAAGTCACAAGCTGTCCCAGTGAATAAGGATATGGCTTTTTTCACAAGCAGAACACTTCTTCTGAACCACAGTGAAGCTTTTGTGACAAGAAGGACACTGCCCATGAGACAATACTTTGACTTCCTGAGATAGTTAAATACCCACATTCTTCACCATTCAGGAGGAACACAGCAGTGACTAAGCAATAGCTCCATTTTTTTTTTGTCTTAGATGGCAGAAGAACTTGCCTGAGTGAAAATGGGAGAAAAAAAAAAAAAGACTGGTTACTCTCTCAGGGTCCACTTACCACCAAATTTAAGGGGAAAATTTGGTTTCATAAGTATTCTGAGGAAAGCACACATGTCACAGGCTATCTGAGCTTTGACAGTCAGTATATGTTCTATTGTGGCATGTAATGGCAAGATTTCCGTAATGGTTAAGGGCACTGGAAATGGTCCTACTGAAAAGAAAAATCTATTTGAAATCACTTGAATCCTTGACAAAATGTGATAATGCCATTATAGTTCGATACTAGTTTTGTCTGTGTAGTTACTCATACTGTTCATTACACTGGCATTTAAGCACGTATATTGTAAAACACAAAGTTGGGACATATGACCAGAAATGTCCATACAAGTAGATGGTTATGGAGGCAAACCAGGAGAAATTTTATTGTTCAACTGTCGTATTACCCCTTTTTCACAAAACAGCACAAAATCTAATCTACTGCAATGAAAGAACATTTTTTCTTTTAATGACTGTCTTATTCACCACTTCAGTTACTGTGTTTGCCTGAGAAATAGTGTGTGTGCCTTAGAGTTAATAAGTAATCCTCACACATTCATCAAAGATAGGATACTTATTCAACAAATAAATATCTCATTTACTGTATTTTAGGGAACCAGATCTCCAAGTTGCAAAAAACCACCTCTGTGCTCCTCTAACAAACATTTTTAAAAGCAGCATTGTTTGCTAAATTTTTCCTACATATCTGGTAAACACTTTGCTATCTCTGTCTTATGTTTATTATTGCTAAAGACACAGTTAATTCTAATAATGCATTATAAACTAAACTAACAACTTCTGGTAAATCGTATTTTCTAACATAAAACATCTTACCACCTCCCTTTTCATGCTAATTCATTCTTGTCGTATTACTCCACAACATGCCTCTTTTTTCTTTGTTCTGTGTAATAGGAAGTAGAGTACTGCAATGAGTAAATCAGAAAATGTTAAGGGTTTGTTACACTAAGGATGTCATTGTAGACTAAGTTAAGGAGTACATTTAAAGTACAAAATGCCTTCTGTGTTACAGATATGTTTGTGAAAATCCATTTGATTTAATCTAGAGCTGGCAAAGTTTCTCTTAATTAATCAAAAAAATTAAGTGAGCATTCAGTGTTGTACTAAATAACTACAACTTGACCGTGTTTACGGAAACAAGTGTTTTTATTGTCTTTATGCTGGTGTTTACTTAGTTCACAACAATATTTCACTGTAAAGCTTCTGCTACTTGTGAAATTCTAGTTAACTTTGAATTCTATTTTAACCTTCATACTGTACTATATGGCCCCTGTTACAGCAGCAAACCTGACAATAAATGCTTCCATGACCAAAGGCAGTTAGGTATGCTCCCTTTAGTATAGAAAATTGACCTGCAAAGGCACACCATCCTAAGTTCACATGTGTAAAGGGTATGAAAGGGTTGAAAAGCAGTTTTTTGAGTCATAAGTAAGCACTATAACTTCTGGGTTACACTGCATTCAGTGTATTATGTTGAGCTAGTTGTGTCCTAATTTACCTATTTTCTTTGCTTCCTGACATTGATTGCTAAACCTGAGGAACTTGTAGAAATACACAGCTGTTTGAGAAACCTCACTACCCAACCTCTGCTTTGCCAAGACTCAGCCTGTGGACAGAAAAAAAAAAAAAAAAAAGGAAAAAAAAAAAGAAAAGAGACCTGTGAGGGAGCTCCTCACACCACCACCATTCTCTGTCACAGAATGCTGTCACCTGGAGATCTCTACTAATTAGCAGGTTTCCTCCAAAGCACACGTGCTAGCTGTGGAGCACTAGAAACCTGGGCATGCTCCTTATCGACTCTGCCTGCTTTAACCATGACAGTCATGAAACTTTTCCACACTCAAGGAGTGATCTGATGATCCCCTTCATTGTCAGCATGTTGCTAGAGAAGCTCAAAACAGGGAACTTACAAGTAGGTTGGTTTTCTTTTTATTTTAATTTGTATCAGCAAGACACTGATGAATAAATGATTAAGAGGTTTAGTGGACAGAAGCATTGATAATAATTTTACATGTACTGTAAAATTGTGTTTGTTCTTAGAGACCGGTTTAACTATCTCATTGTGAAACAAACACTCCGCATCAGAAAGAGAAAAAGAAGATTGATGGAGGCTTTTACAGAATCCCAGTACTTCAGTAGTTTTCAGTTAACTATAGGCATAGGCAATAAGAAAATTAATTAGGGGTTTGGAACTATGCCCCTGTCTTGTGCCTTTTACATTCTGCTCGAAGTCTGTAAAAACATGTATGGATGCAAATTTTAAGAACTCTTCCTTATGCTCCAGTTCCCTGACTTTGCAAACAAATTGCTCTTACTCTTTTTGATGTATGTGTAGCTAAAGAATAATTATCTGCAAATGTATTGCATCATTTCTTCACACTGCAGGGCTATTGTTCGTGTAGTAATTTAAGCATAGCTGTCTGCCTGCATCTTTGTAGCCACATCTCTCTCTTGCTCTCTCATGTGCCATCACGGACCTAGTTCAGGCTTTCTAAAGTGAAAGTAAAAGATCGTGTGTTAACATAAAAAACATCAAGGAGTACTTCATATGTTGTTTCAGTACTGGTTGCATTATTTTCTCTGCCTAGACTGAAAGATTTGTTTACCTGTTTAAAATTAGTCCATAATCAGCTCAGAGGATAAGTTACGTCTTCTAGGTAATTCTCTAATGTTTATTTTTTTGATAAAAATCGCTTTCTGTGGAAACTGTTTGTAAGATCTGAACTGACCCTGCTTTTCAGCTTTTTCATTAAGATGACAGAAATAATGAAATTGTGAAATTTAGCATATGCAGAGAGACAAATGCAGAAGGATGTTTAAAAGAAAAGTTGGTCTCATAAAGAAATTGGTTTTTTTGATAGAAAGAGAAGTCTGACAGATCATTTCACATCTGATGTGGATTTTTTGCATGCTGCAGTTCTGTGATTTGTGATAACAGATGATGAGTAAGAGATTGTACTGTGCATTGCAACATAAGCTTAAGCAGAGTCAAGAGCAGTTACTGTGTGCTGTAGTGTAAGTAGAGCTCCACTGAAGTAGACTGTCTGTGTTTCAAAAACTTTAGTTACCAAGACATACACTTCTAATGCAGTGTTTTGTCTGTTATACAGGATAAGAAAGTAAGCAAATAATATATTTTCCATTTTTATTTGCAAATATTAATTGAATTTTTATACATCATCTGTCATGTATAGGAAATTTTTTTGCCTTTGTTTCTACGGTCTATATGGAGCTAGAAATCTTAAATGCTGTTTCAGAGCCTCCTTGAGTAAGGCTTGCAGTAAGGTCCTCCATAAAAGACTGCAGGGCTGCATTTTTGATACTGAAGTCCATGGACCACTGAAGATTTAAGAGGGCTTTCTATTGATGATTCTTTTTCTTTGAAGGAACTCTTGAAGCTCTTTCCATAAAAGAGATTGTACAGTTTCAGAAGTGTCAGGGGAAAAGAGGAATAATTCTTTCTACTTCTTCCTACAGAAAGAAGGAAAGTAATTGGCAGTGCTTATAAAGGAACATGGAAAATAGTAGAAGAAATTGCTTATACCTTACAGTTAATAGCTGCAGTAGTTATAGAGAACACCGATTACTGGAGGAAGCTGCTACTGTGCCCAGTCAAGATGTATCCTCTTGAAACAAAGTCCTTAGGTTAGTCCAAGCTCATTGTTTTGCCTAATGTCCTTTTCTTACATACTTGTTTATATACCTATGATCCTGCATCTTCATAGTTCTGTGATTGGTGTAATAGTGTGTTGTTACAGAATGGGACCTCTGAGTATCCTATGTCTTACCTTCAGCTGTGAAGGCGCACTCCAACATCAAGACGGTAATTTTCCCTGGTAAAGTTCAATCCTCTCTTTCTAAGCACGCTGATCTCTGGAATTTCCTTAAATACAGGAATCATGATTGTATCATTTGTGCAGGACTGTGTTTGGGGTCTTCTCTGGCATGGCTGTCAGAAGTCCTGCTCACAAATATGAGGTGGTGTTCACTCTTCCAACCCGTGTCCAAATCCTGCCTTGAAGTTATGGCCTTATTTCACAGGGAAATTCTGTATCTACCTCAGCGTAGATATTTCACATCCAGGAAGGCAGTTTTACCAGGCTCATTCTCAAATAAGGTATTTGTGGAAGGAGAGAACATATGCATCTCTGGAAGGTGCTGGTGGGAAATGTGAAATAGTACTCACAGACAAGCCTCTACAGAAGAGTAAAAACAGCGTAAGCATATATGATACTTCCCCCAAGTTCAACTGCTTCTAGCTCAGTATAGTAAATCTTAAATGGGTGAACAGTCATTTCTAAGCCTTTGTTCAGTCTTCTGTTGAACACATGGACATTTTGCATCCTGATCATACTTCATCAAGAAGATGCATGTATCTACTACCCACTTGTTGAAAATAAACATCTTCTATTTATTTATTAATTACGTAATTAGTTTTGGATTTTTCATGGGTTAATGTTGCAGTATTTTAAATATGAGGTATCTTGTTTACTGGATGCTGCTTAATATTTACTGATTCAGGTTATACCTGAAAGTCATTAGCTGCTAAAGCTCTGCATTGTCAATACTGTTTCTATGGAATATGCTTAGTTGCTAGTACACCAAATCAGTAATAGCGACATGGTACAGATTATGAAATATGGGCAATGTGATACTTCTTCATTACTGTATCCGATTTTTAAATCACAAAGTCTGACTCACTGTCCACAGGATGCTTGCTTATGTGTGTGAGCTGCTTTTCAGAATCAACTTAATTTAGACAGAAAAATATGATTCTTGTGATATCTTGACAATTTTCCAAATTGAGAATATCCTTTGCAAGATAACTCCATACTAATCAATTATCCAATCATGTCATTCTTTCATCTGTATATCAACAGATCAGGCAAACACAATATTTCTTTTTATTGGCACAGCAACTTGAAGTAGATCATACGTTTAATAAGGCCATTGTGTAAAGGTTACGGCTTGTATAAATCCTGTCATTTTGAGGAGATAGGTTAGGTACGGCTTTTTAAATTATCATACTGGGATCAAAAATACACTTTCTGTTATGCTTTTCTCTATCTGTATTTCATTTGTCTATGAAGGCTATAGACAGGAATGGCTTTTGCAACTAAGAGGGATTTCTATTGTATTTCTGTAACAATTTGCACCCTGTGGGACAATGGGTTTGAATCTCACTATGTGTTCTCCTCCTGAACCAAAGCTCTAGAGGAAAAGTGGAAGAAGAGTTGTAAGATTTGAAACATTCCTGAATGCAAATGATACATTTTTTGTGAACTCTTGATCCACGCTCTGCCATTGGTTTTTTTTGCTTAGAAGGACTGTCTGGGAAAAAAATGCTGCACAGTCCTTTGCTGAATTTGTCTTTTTCACAACAGTCAGGCATTGCCAGTTAGCAGCTTTGTTCAAACAATCATAAATGAGGTTATCTGTGATTTCCTTTTACAGGCTGGTTTGTTTGGTTTACCTTTTCCTTTTTTTGCTGTTCCTTCTTTCAAATTGCCATGTTAATGTAATTTTTTTTAAAGATTTCTTTCTTGTTTCACCCCAAAACACTGGCCAGTTACTGCTTTCTTTACTGTCTTCTGAGGCATAAGCTGTACTTTCAGCCTCACTTAATTAAGTAAGGGGGAAAATATGTGTATGTTTAAATGGAGGTGAAAGAGGAAAGCAAAAGACAAAGACATAGAAACAAGAATTGCATCTCAAATGTGCCTTGTAGTGAATATTTTCATAATTTTCCTAGCAACCTTCCTACTACAACTATTTAAGTGGATGTTGTATCAATAAGATTCAGGGGTTCACAAGCAACTTTTTAGTTGTTAGCTAAATGTAGAAGGTTTTTTTATAAATGCTAACATAAATATTAATGAAGTATGGTGAGGATGCATATTGTAAAATTCCTGCGTAATTACCACTCATTATTGTTTACAAATAAAGTCAATGAAGGCAGCTCAGCTTAGATCTTCTAGTCAGACTGTCAGTTGGTCCACAAACTCTTCCAACACAAAATAACTGGGGTAGGTTTGAATGTGAAAAAGAGCATCATTCTTATGACTATTAATTTGTTTCTCTCCAGTGCAGACAAGAAAGGATTTGGAGAGTACTTTGAAGAGGCACATTGTAGAACCATCAATACACCTGCTCTTATAAAGATGATGTGTCTATATCATGCAGGACCGGTGGAGGGGTACACTTACCCTGTGGCTGTCTCCCTTGAGGGTCACGGTTTTTATCAGGTCTCATGGTTAAAACTTGTAAAGGATATCAACATTTGTATTATCCTACAACCCTTTTTCCTCCCAAATACATTTCATGGTAATTAAGGACTTGACTCATTATTCTGACACCTGCAATATAATTCTTACAATATGGATTCTTTTTAAACTCTCTTGAATTAAACCTTCTGTTCTGGAGAGTATTAAACCTCTGGTTTCATGTTGCTATCTATCCGTCTTACAGCCAGACACGTGAAGTGTGAGGGGTACATTACTCTCTTTGGAATGAAGCAGAACATGATATTAAGTGTGTCCTTCCAGTCTACCTCACCTCCTTTACTTTCTCTGTTCACTTTCTTTCTTGTGCCTCAAGACCAGGTGCTCTTCATTAACACAGTGTAATATCCTTGTTTACAGCTGTTTTGAAGAGCTGTGTATCTTTATCTGAGGCTGTAGGATGATAATTGTCTTTTTTCAAAGTTTCTGTTCAAGAGTTTTAGTATAGGAGAAGGAAGGTCTATACACAGACAACAATGTGTGTGACTTTATCACACGTTATGGTAATCCTACTTGAATTTTGTTTGGTTTTGCCTTGTAATCTCTGTTTGGAAGACTACTCTTCTACTTCTTTGGTTTTGGGAAAGAAAAAATATAGGAGCTAGATATCTATGATTCTCTTATGCTACCATAGTCTTTTATCTTAAATGTCTTTGCTCCTCATCCTGACTTTTCTGCTATACTCTTACACAAGTCCATTGTGTCATCTGAATGTCACCCATTATAGACGTGTTCCCAGAGTCAAGCTTTTTCTGCTTTATTCATTTCAGCTTCCACTTATTTTGGGTAGTTCATCCTTTTTTGTACTTTTTGTTTAGTTTTACACAATGGCTGGTGTATTTCAAGAAAGGAGATCTAGATCCATTATTTAAAATAATTGAAAACTTCATTTATCAATTTGCCATTGCAATAGGTAACCCTTAAGTGACAAAAATTTTGCATGTTATGTCTAACTCTTGGGTTTTTCTGTGAGTAATTTTACAATTATGTGCCCCAGAATTAAAGTAATGAAAGTTTAGTTGCTTCAATAATATTTGGAAGCTGTTTTACATTCATCTGACTTTGGTTTTAAAATTGCAAAGCTAATCTCATTGAAGAGAAGGTTGTCTTCTGACAGTTAACAATTGTCTGTGAATTCTAACAGTTGCTATGCTCTGTTAGGCTCATAACATGAACTAGAAATCATTGCCATTAACACACTTTTAATTGCAGTACCTTCTGAAACTAGAAAGGATATTAAATATGAATCATGACAAATGTTTTCTGCAAGTATTCTTTACCAAGAAATAGTTATTTTTGTTTAAACTTCATTTCATATCTTGAGATGACAAGCAAAGCAGATCATTCATTCTGTGCTGCTCTGGTGAGAGTGAATGAAGACAAGTGCACAATTTAATAGTAGCAGTAGAGAAAACCTGTAAAGATATTTTTCTTTTACCAAGTACTCAACAACAGTTACAATTTTTAAAAAATTGCATTCCTTCTACTTGGAAGTAAATTATTTGAGTTGCTCAGAACGTTTGCTTTCTAACTCCTCTTTTCAAAATGTTAAAATGGGAAAACTTAAAAAGGACTTATGCTTACGTGTAAGTATTTTTTGTTTTCAACAGATGTACTTTGAATAATGTAATTGAGTACTAGTAATCATAGCCTTCTCTCTATGAGACAGAATGATCCAGTAGCAGTAGTCTGTTGGTGATGTGAAGCAACCTTTGGCAAGTCATGGATTTCTCTCTTTTTCAGGTCACTGTTTGTCAAGGAAGGGAGACTTTTTGTGGTGTTTTATTTTACTCATTTTTTTTCCTTTTTTTTTTTTTTTTTTAAGTTGACATTTCTATTCAATGATTTTATCAAGACAGAAATGGCTTTTCAGTTCAGGAAAATTATTTTAATAAAATTTTGTTACCGAAATTCTCAATGGGTCTGCATTAAAAATGTACACATTCTTTTTTTGCTTTGGGGGG
>NW_010129657.1:0-2620 GCF_000699245.1 Pterocles gutturalis | reverse complement strand
ATTCTGTGATTCTGAACCAAACTAGGGGAAAGCAGACAGCCCCTTACCCCTCCCTTAAAGTTCTGGACAGGCAAAGCCAAGGGTGGTGTCAGCGGACCTCAGCTGTCTGGTTTCAAGTCTTTCAAATCATTTTTAGGACGTTGTGATTTCTGACAGTGCTTTGAAACTAAGGTGCGGGGCTGCATTTAAGCATTCTCCCTCTCCAGAATAAGGAGAAATTACAAAGCGGCCAAAGGACCAGTCAGGTAAACACACAGGCATGAGACATGGACGAAGAATGTTTTATTTTAACACCGTTAAGTTTGAGTACAGCAGCAGAACGCCCTGAGTCCATGGAGGTTTACATCCTGTCAGTAGGTGGCTGTTCACCAGGAATCCATTTCCACTTTGATTCAACCGGTTTCAGGAGGTCCAACCCTTCTCCGCAGTGTCTTCTGCCACCCTAGGCTGGATCCTGCTGCTGAGCATTTCAGTTTTCGCTTTTCTCATACTTGTGCTTGATGTGTTTCCACAGTTTCTGTAAAACAAACAAACAAAAAAACCCCAAACACTAACCTTAGCCAGCTTTTCAGTGGGGCTGGGATAAAGTTTCACTTTAAAATGCAAATTATCATCAAATCTAGGTGGGTAACAGGCAACAGGGAGAGGGGAGAGAAGAGTTTGTATGAAAACCCAGCCACAGGTGCCACCAGAGTACGTGACACTGTCATCCTGCACCTCGCTGCTCGGCGGGGACATGCTCTGCTCCACCGCAGCCCGTGCCACGCGGATTTCGGGAGGAGCAGCTGGACAGCAGCCGCGAGCCCGCTCTGGGGGCACAAACCTGCTTGCTGCCATGGAACAGATACCATGGAGCAGTTTGTCCTCCTACTGCTCTGTCCTCTCCACCCTCCCACCCTTCTTTCGGCGCTCAGGGAGAGCAGTGCCCATCGACGCTGCCAGGCCTCAGCTCCCCAGTGCATCCCGCCCGCGGAGGAGGTGGCGGATGGAGCCCCACACGTGGGTCTGGGGGCAGGGAAGGCTCGCAGGGGCTCCGTGGCGCTGGGAACAGATGAGGAGGAAGCTGCAGACACCCCACTCAGTGACCCAGAGATTGTTGGAGTGTCCCAGGCACCACGCCTCGGCTTTCCCCGCCGATGGGAAAGGGCATTTCTGCTCCCAGAGACCCAGGATGCACCAAAAATCCTACTCCAGGCACTGAAACCTGGCAGCACAGCCGGGACTGAGGGGAGTGCTGCACAAGGGCAAGGCCATGCTGTGCTCTGCTGTGTGCTGGAGACAGTGCTTTAGATTTAAAAAGATAAAAAAAAAAAATTAACTTTCTTGGTAATTTCATTTTCAAACCCCGCTTGAGAAAACATTAGCCCATGGAAAATTAATGCTACAATTGGAAAAAAAGAGTTGAGCGCACAGCTGAAGTTCAGATGAGATTTTAGGTTGGCTGTTGCTAAAAAGGAAACAGGGATCTGGGCTTTGCTCTTTACTGTATTTCCTCAGCTCGCCCAGCCCCTGGCGGGTTGAGGGCAGGGCAGCTGTCACTCTGTGTGCTGTCAGCGTTCTGCTGGTTTTGTGAACCAGTCCAGGCCAAAATGCAGATATCAGGCTGGCAGGGAAGGTGCTGGGCGGCTCTTTCCAGCATCAGAGCCGTTAGGATGACCCGGCCACCCTGTGAAACTGTGCCCTGGGTGCTCCGAGAGACCCGAGGTACCTCAGCGCTGCAGGACAGGGGAGAGGACCCCTGTGCTGCACAGGGAATGGACAGCACACTGGGGGCTTTTGTACTTGGGGCAGGGTGGGAATTACAGCACCTTCTGCCTTTTCATAACGCTCTCACTGCACCACCTCAGCCTGTCCAGGAAACACGTGTCCTGTCCGTGGGTCTGCAGGCGGTTACTATCCCCTCACAGCTCTGGGTCCTGGGTTCAGCTGGGACAGAGTTAACTCTTCAGAATAGCTGGCAAGAGGCTGTGTTTGGGATTTGTGCTCAGAAGAAAGCTGGTAACAGTGATGTTTACCCACTGCCAAGGACGGCAGAGTGGTGAAGCTGGGAGGGAGCACAGCCCCAGTGACCAGCCCAGGATTTGATCTTGGGTTCGGGATGGAGACCCAGAGTGGCCAATAATCTATCCCATAACACACACGTCATGGCCAGGATAGAGGTGAGGACGCCCCAGAAGATCGGCCCTTTTGGTTCCAGATCATCTCGCTCCAGGTGGTCCCTATCCCAGGGCCTTTCCCCCCTCCACCCCACTCAGCTCTGGGGGGCTCTTATCTCCATCCCGGGATTGTGGTTTCGGGACTCTCCCTGCTCCGGGATCGTTGGCCAGGAACAGGCTGAGCCTTGGTCATCAGGTGGGGGCAGTGTCACTGTGTGTCACTCATTTGTATATAGGATTATTTCCAATTTTACTGCAGTTTAGTTATTAAATTGTCCTTATCTCACCCCACAAATCCTTTTTCCCTTTAATTCTCTCCCCTATCCCCGGATGGGGCGGGGGCGGATTGTGTGAGCAGGTGTGAGGTTTGGCCCCAGCCAGGGGTAACCCATCGCACTCCGGTTTGGAGCAGGAGGCCAGGCTGGCCCCTCTCAGCTCACGTCCACACCCAGACGGGCAGGCCC
>NW_010129656.1:29396-29625 GCF_000699245.1 Pterocles gutturalis | reverse complement strand
GTTCGTGGTGCTCGCTTGAGACGTGACGGGTGTTCGGGGTTTTTTAAGTGAAAGAAAAGCCTAGTTAGGATGGCGGTGTGCTTCTTGCAGTTCTTCTCCATGTAACGTTCGCTTTCTTCAGCTTTAGGATACATCTCGGAAATCCCCAAGGCGGTATTGGGCTCTTGTATGTAGGTAAGCATTAAAAACTAAAACTGCAACGGAGGCAGTTACAAAAACATGCATGTTA
>NW_010129656.1:0-29356 GCF_000699245.1 Pterocles gutturalis | reverse complement strand
CATGTTGCCTTGGGTAAATTAAACTGTGTGAGCTCCTTAGCTCTTCTTCTGGGAGTCTTTGCTTTATAAACAGCCTGTTGTTGAAGAATTTTCACCGGCAGGTTCTGTAGTTGATTATGAAACTTGCGAGTGCATGAACTTCCAGCATGTAAAACTATTCAGAGACATGCTAAAATGTGTATTGCAAAAATTAGTTTTAAAAAGCAAAGAAGTGTGACCTGTTTTCAGGACCTGGTGTTACATAAATGTGATGTGCACCTGACTTTTGAGTGGTGAACAGTCATTTTAAAGTTCATGGAATTATCAATAGTGTAAAGATGAGCATGTTTTTGAATGCTTAGGAGGATTGGGGGGGGGGGGGGGGGGGAGAATGTCTTTACCAATGACAATTAAGATGATGTTTGATCTGTCAGCTTTGTGTGCAGCCTTTTTGGTCTACAGAGTACATAATTTTTATTTATTTCTTTGTTTGTTTTTGTAGGAAGAGCAAGTATTTGTATCCTTCAGAATGCCCAACTCCAACTCTAAGTTTCACCGTAACCATAGAGTTGGTCAGGAAGCTGGCAGGCGGGAGTTGGTTTCCAGGTCTTTGCAGAGTGCTCAGCATTGCCTAGAGGAACAGGATTTTGGAACTGCATATGCCCACTATCTCCTCGTGCTAAATTTAGCTCCTGAGTTAAAAACTAGTGTCAAAGTAAGTGCTCTTTGAATTACTTAAACCATTTTTATTTACTCTGTTCCTTTTGAGGCTTTGTGACATGTTTTATGATTTTCATTTGTTATATATAACTGATTTTTCTGTTCTGTCTTCAAAAAAAGCAGAAAATAGTAGTAGTGGAGACAGCCAGTAACGTATTTAATAAGCTCTGTGTGCCTGTGGGAAGGGAATTGATACACTTCTCTGCGTGTGTCAATTAAGTTTAATAAAAATAGGACCTTGTTAGCATTGGCTTGTAGTATAGCATGGATTAATATACATGCAGGCTTTTAGTATACGTTGCCTTGGGATGATACTCTTTGCGGATATCTGAGAGCTTATTTCCACTTTGAGTGAGCCAGCTAACGTGGGGCGATATCAGATAATTGTATGCTGCTGCTTAGGGACATGAGGGTGTTCGTGTGCATGTCAGGATACCTCTGTAGATGTTTTGAGGGCTGAGTTCCCTACTTCTGTTAACTACCAGCAGCTCAGTAGTATATATTTTATTTTCTAGGAAACATTTCAGTTTACTCTCTTTAAATGGGCAGAAGAGCTAGATTCTCTGGCACGGATTCAAGATCTGTTTAACTGTTATGAACAAGCACTTGAACTGTATCCGAATGATGAAGTGATATGTAATAGTATGGGAGAACATCTTTTCAGGTTTGTAGTAGCCTATATTCAGTTTTTGTAAGGTTCGCGTTTAGCATTGTATGTAAATAAACCATACCCAATTCAGCTGAACATGTAAAATGTGCTTCACAGAACTAAATGCAAGCATGTGCTTAATGCTGTGTAGTGTGTACTGTTGAACTTCGAATCTGTCAGCTTAAATAAAGTAGCCAATCTAAAATAAATGTTGATAGTTGCAGCAAAGTTTAAAAAAAAAAAAAGTAAAAGCATTTTTACTAAAGTCAAAACCTAAAAGGAGAAGCACTGCCTTCAGATATTTCCTAACAATTTATTAAGGAATTACTAAATAAAAAAGAGACCAAAATTGTTCAGAGTCACTGTGTTAGCTATTGTGGTTAACCTACAATTTCTGAAGTTCTTCCTTTCTTTCCTGGAAACTTAGATCCCTGAAAACTACTGCCTTTGAATACTGTCTTTTAATTCTGGGCTTTGATGAGGTCACACGTAACAGACCTTTGAAGTGAAGAAGCTGGTCGTCTCTACTGTACTGTGTAGGGCAGCTCTTACGTGGTTTAAGCTTATGCTTTTATTTAGTGTGTAAAGCATTCTTTTCTGCATTCTGCAAACCTTGATAAACACAATGCTTCGCTGTTGATCAAGTTCTAAGGTATTCCGAGACTGGAATTTTAAGATTGAAATCATAGGTCCTGACTCCAGGTAGGTTTGGTTAGGTTTGCTTTTTGTGATTATTTCGTTTGTTTAAAGGAGCAATTCTTCCAGTGCTGTATTAAAATGTACATTTTTCTTACATTTTGGGTTTTTCAGTGCTGTCTGACTCGAGAACATGCAAAAGGTATAATAAAAACTTACTTCAAGTTCAGAATTCAGTTACAAAACTGCCACTTAATGGAAACACTGACAACTCAAAATTTGGTTCTCTTACAGTGTGTTCCAATTAAATACAGTAAAACAGTTTTGGATTTTATAGCCTTGCCTTGTGACTTGAAAGTCTGTGAGACTGGGTTAGAGTGGATGCAGTAGTGGATGGAGGCTGGTGCGCACAATTATATTTTTTTACTACCTTTGCATTACAAAATTATTTTATATAGAGCTATAAATCATTCTTTTTTGTAAGAATATCAGTGTTTTTAAAGACAATCTTTCTAACCAATGCAAAATACTTCCATTGTCTTTTATTTGATGCAAGACCTCTTTACAGATCTACAGATACTTACAGATGCTTGGCAGCTGAATGTTTTTTATTTGTTGTTTTTACAATTAGAATGGGCTTTAGAGATGAAGCAGCTGGATATTTTCACAAAGCAGTGAAGCTCAACCCAGATTTTGCTGATGCAAAGGAGAATTTTTACCGCGTTGCAAACTGGCTCGTGGAACGCTGGCACTTCATCATGCTCAACGATGCAAAGAGGAATCTTACTTACCTAAAAGCAATTGAGAATGCTGTCCACTCAGGGTGCAAATCTGTCCTGGATATTGGAACAGGAACAGGGATCTTGAGGTGTGTCACGAGTGCGTATTTAACATGAACTTGATAGAAACATATTTGTTGTCTAAGGAGATTTGGTTGCTAGTGAAAAAAGTAATTTACTTCCATGCCTTTATTGAGATAAAAATTAAGAAAGGAAACAAAGCTTTCAGAAGTTGCTGAGTCTGAAGGTTAGGGTCTAGCAGCACTTTTGGAAACTTTTTTTTTTTTTTTTTAATTTGATGCAGATGCTTTGTGTGTAGGAAGTTCCTTAATGAAGATGCCGTAGTATAAAGAGTGGCTTTAGCATAGCTGAGGAGTATCATTATGCCACCTGTATTTTTTCAGTGTTAGTAGATCATGAGGATATATATATTTGTGTGGTATCAGTCTTCACACAAGAGATATTAGTTCACCTAATGATGATTTTTAGACTTGAACTGTTTTCTTAGAAATATGAAGCAGATGTGTATATGTAACTTAAAACTCAGTATCTTGTCGTGCTTTACCTAAAATGATTTAAACTGGAAGGAAAAAGACCTGATTCTTGTTTTTTAGTATGTTTGCAAAAAAGGCAGGAGC
Source organism: Pterocles gutturalis (assembly GCF_000699245.1). NCBI lineage: Eukaryota > Metazoa > Chordata > Aves > Pterocliformes > Pteroclidae > Pterocles > Pterocles gutturalis. Next base: position 25,955 of record NW_010129656.1, on the reverse strand, counting down.
ATCTTATGTCTATGCCTGTGAATTATCAAAAACCATGTATGAACTTGCCCGTGATGTGGTGGCAGCTAATAATATGGAAAGAGAGATCAAGCTTCTGCATCTGAAGTCACTTGATATAGAAATTCCAAAGGACATACCTGAAAGGTACGTTGTTGCTCGCTGTTGTGATATTGTTTTTAATTTGCTCTTAATTCAAGAAAATACCCTGTGACCTGAATGGGGAAGAACTCTGCCTATGATATTTATCCAGAATGTGAGAAGGTTCTCGAAGTTATATGTTCTTATAGAGCAGTGCAGAAATGATAACATTTTTTTTTAAGAGTATAGTAATTTCTTATAGTAAATCAACAATGTCATAATTAAGTTTAATTCTTTGCTGGTGGGAGCTTTGGGGCATGTGCAATTATATTTCAGCAATAGGAAAAACAAAACTAGATTACTCCTTCATAAGTTGTCATGTAACACACTTGTATACGTAGCTTATGGCTCACTTCTCCAGCCTATGCATAGGATGGAGGTATGTAGTCCCCTCTTCCCCTAAGGAGAGTGCTATTATGTTTGGAGGCAAGAAGGGCGCGATGGGATGTGTGCGGGGTCCTGGATGTTTCCATCTGGAGGGTGGTGGTGGATGGGCTGACTCCAGCTCCGAATGTCAGCACCCTGCTGTGGGAGGGATCTGTAGGGCTTTGAGTGCGGCTTAAGATATTGGAGTAAAATTCAGTAGAGGGGTGTTGCAGTTTGTCCTGTGAGGACAGGTTTTTGTTTTTGTATTGAGTTTTTTGTTTGTATGTACGCATCTGCCCACATGTCTGTATAGCAGAAATCCGTGTGCTTTGAGAAATTAAGTAGTTTATTTTTCCAATATTAAGTAATGTCTTCAAAAATATACTAAGAGCTACTGGGACAAGTCACCAGCTTGGAATTGGTCTTGGCAAATTAGAATTTGGTGACCATGACAGCTTTCAGTATGTGATCTAGGCTTGTCATGCTACCCTGCTCCTCCGTGTGCACTGTCCCAGTCAATGGGGGTTCTTCAGGAGGAGTTGTAAATTTTGAGCAGGTAGAAATCCAAGGGGATTTTTTCTTTGGTGTGTGTGGAGCACTGGTTTATCCCTTCAGCTCACCACTACTAGGGATGGAGATGAAACGTGGGAAGGAAAGAGTCCATTTTATTATTAATTACTAACATTTAATGAAGTTTCTGTGGCGATGGCACAGGCTCATAACCTGGAACAACGAAGCTCCCATGGTTTACATGCAAGTCAAGCCTTGTCTAATTGTGTCAGCTGAGCTCGAGTGGCTGGTCATGTGCATCCTCTTAGCGTGCATGATGAGCTACTGGATGTAACCTGTCAGGAATAACTTGTTACTGTTCTGGAAATGTTTTGTCTTTATCGTGCCATATGCTTTTTGATTTAAATCCAAAGTATTTAGGATTTTAGGATCCCCTAGTCTGCATAGGAATTTTATTGTGCTTTGATTAAAAAGGAATTTTTAAAAGTCTTGTAACACACATGCATGGATGCATACTCTTGACCGCGATTCAGACAATACATATTCTGCAGTATCATTTGCTCTGTGCCCAGGCTGGAGCATCTTCCTCTTTTGGTTGATTCTTCCCACACAATTTATAAACAAACACTGACCAAGAAGCCTTATGGTAAATGCTTGCTCCATATTTATTCTGTCCTAATCTGCATCTTGAATAACTTCTAATGACAATTTAAGACATGTCATTTGTTGGAAGAATTAAGTTGCCCATCTGTAGTAAAACATCAGAACATGCGTAAAAGTTTTGCTCTGAGCTCTCATTGATGTGGTGGCTTTAGTTTGTCTTGTTTTTTTTTCTTTAAAAGAATGACTGTTAACAGGAATGTGTTATACATTATGTTTCATGGTGTCCTCTTTCTTATCTAGAGTTTCCTTGGTTGTCACAGAAACAGTTGATGCTGGTTTATTTGGAGAAGGAATTGTGGAGAGCTTGATCCATGCTTGGGAACATCTACTTCTGCAGCCAAAGGTAGGTCATGTGGGTACATACGTATAAATGGAATTTGTGTTTGATATTTATTTGTGCATATATGTGCGTGTGCCTGTGCACACGTTCACACACATGCATGTATGAGGAACAACTGTCTTGTAAATATCTCATACCTATTGATGTTTTAAAAATGGGTGATCTGGGTTTGTTCTGTTAATTTGATTTTGCTGAAAGGCCGTGAGGCAGCTGCATACATTGTACTTCTGTGAGCTCCTGTTCTGAGTAGGCAGGTACTTGCAATGCATGTTTCCTGATGTAACCTTCCAGCAAGACACAGTTCACTCTTGAGCACAGTTCATTTATTTTTTTTCTTCCTTCTTTTTTTTCCCTCCCCTCTCTTTGTACATAACACCAAAGGGGTTTGTGTGTGTTTTAAAGGCACTGTTTTCCTACAAGCTTGATTGCAACCTGGTTGTTTTGAGATACCAACTAGGTAGCAGAATTGTGTCAGTCTAAGCAGAAAATGCTGAATTATGGTAGAATTATTCCTCATCATAACACTAGGGAGCAGTGAATTATAATTTGGTAAATATGCCATATGCTTATGCTCTTCATTTATTTTTTTGCTAACTTTGAACTTTTTTGGAAGACTGAACAATTCCACTATGTCTATCAGGTTTTACTTCATGTATTTTGCATTTTACCTAGCATACGTTAAGCAAAGTAATATGACAAGGAGATTTATATGGGTTAAACTCTGTTAGGTCTTAAGAATTATAAAGGTTTCTCTTTTATTTTGATATTCCCTTGATTCCAACTAATTAAAAAAAAAAAGTCTTACCTGGCTGAAAGCTTTTGTATTTTTATCGAACTGAAACTGATGACCTCTAGTGTTAAGTACATGAATGACGCATAAAGGAAAGGTTGTCAAATGTTTCAAAATATTCTAACAGGCTACAAATTAAAAAAAACACTTCTAGAATTACACAGAGGAAGTAGTAAACTGAAAAGTAAAGCTGATGCGTGGATATGTGGAAACACAATATTTAAGAACCTCCTTTAATGGTCAGCTGGAATGACAGAGACCATAAACTATAGTCCCTAAGAACTTACTGATGTTTTGACTGTAATCTTGAATGGCTCATTGATCTGTAACCTAGGCTTTGCAGTAATGGGAGAAATAGATCACTGGCTTATTGCATGTTGTTATTTGTGTTTTCACAGCCTAAAAATCAAGATGTCAGTACTAGAGACTATGGCCGAGTTATTCCTGCAAGTGCTACAATATTTGGGATGGCAGTGGAATGCAAAGAGATACGTAGACATCACAGGTATGTTTAAACTCCAGCACAGTTTGAATCCATATTTGTTATTTGGGAAGAGAGACTGGTGGCTTTTATTGAGGATTTTTCATTTATTGTTCTCTATTTCTTGAATCTGTTTCACTAAGCAGATTTCTGCTCTCACCCTCCCCACCCCTTTTCCAGGCTCTTCCCTCCGTGCCCTTTGTGGTTCAGATTTTCTGGATCACTTCATCAGAAACTCCTGATTTTCAGTTATGCTAAAATACATGCCTGTAACACATACTAAAGATGTTTAATTCTTTAACAGTAAAATTACTTCTCAGTTTCTGTGTTAGAGGTTCTTGGATTAACGCTTGGCCTTTATCCTCATTTTATCCTCTTTTCAATCTGCTCCATACCTTGCTGCTCGATCTAACCTTTCCAGAAGATGTAGGCTTTACAAAATCCTGTCCTCGTGTTAATAACCTCACCTATCATTATCTTTTCTGAATATGTGCCTTGCTTAATTCTGAATTGCATGTAGCAAGGTTTCTTTGCTGAGACCAGTTCTGACTGTGTATCAGTTACTTTCATTCTCCTTTATTTTTTCTCATCTTCTAGAACAGTATCACTGTATGGAGACAGCCTCTGTCTGAGAGGTTTGGACTTGATCTGTTTTGTTCAGGATTAACCTTGTTGCAAATTAAAGAAAACACTAACTTTTACAGGACCTTCATGTACTAGATAAAAAATAGCCAGGCTGCATCAGTGGTTTTTCTAATGCATTAGACCTGGAGAGTGGCCAGAAAGAGACAGAAGTTCCCTTAGCTGATGGCCATAGAGGAACTTTTTTTTTAGGAGAAGCTAATTATTCACCAGTTAGAAGATAAGTTTTTGCTTTGAAACGTGGCACTGACTGTTCCTTACAAAATGTCACCTTTAAATTTTCTGCCCTTATGGTTTGAGGTGCCTTTTTGCTCTAGTAAGAATACCTGTCTTAAGTCTATTTTAACAAGTGCTATAAAGCTTTGTGTAAAACACTTGCCTATTCTCAGATCTAAACTATCCAGAGCTCAGAATTACTCTGATATGCAGGTCTCCATATCTCCTTAAGTGTTTTCATGATCTACAGCAAAACTCTGGGTTTTGCATGTTTTTTCCGAGCAGAATGCCCAATGAAATAGCAGTGGGAACGTATCTTTTCCGATGCTTTTTATATCATCAGGCACAGTTTGTCTTGTACCATAAACAGAGCTTTTCTTTGAGCTTTTACTTGAGGATTTTTTTTTTTTTTAGTGGTTGTAAGTAGATGTAGAGCCCAGAAATCTATGGGTACCTGAGAGGTGTTTTTTGTAATGAGGAATAGCTTAGTGTGTGTTTAATCAAGCATCAAACACTGATTCATCTTGCTGAGGGAGGGAATCCCCTTTCACTCTAATTGTTGAAATCTTGCGGATGACAGTCATCTGTCTGTGTCTGATGCTGATCTTTTGCTTTGTATTCCGTCCCTTTGTGTTAGCAATGTTAAGTTATGCTTCATTTCTTGTGTTCCAATTGTTTTTAGGGTTTTTTTTCCTAGCATAGTGAAATTCTAGATCATAGAATCATCGACCAGTTTGTGTTGGAAGGGACCTTTAAAGGTCATCTAGTGCAACCCCGCCCTGCAATGACCAGGGACATCTTCAACAACATGACGTTGCTCAGAGCCCTGTCCAGTCCATAAGTCACACCAGTTTTCTTCTAATTCTATTTTTGGTGCACTTAAGCCAACTTTACAAAAAGTTTTGTGCCAGTTTACCCCTTGTTGTAGCTTTATTGTTTGCTGTTTTAGTGATAATTGTAATGTTTCTTCAAATGTTTCTTCACTGAGGCTGTTGCTGCTTGTACCTGCTGGTTGTGTTCCCTAGCATTGCCATTGGGCTGAACTCTGCTGTGGTGGTGTTTAGTTTTTTCTGTTATAGTTAACTTTCATTTTCTCCTGAAGTTATTGCTCACTCTTTGAAGCAGTGCTTTCAGATCCATGCGAAATGTGTTTACTTCCAGAAGAACAAATGAACTGATGAACTTGTGAGAAGACTTTAGTTCTACTAGGGATAAATTTGGCTTTCCACAAAACTTCCAAGATACCAGAGTATACTACATATTGTTTTTCAAGTTTGAACTCGGTATCTTTCAAGAGTGACAGTAAAACAATATTCTAGGAGAACATAGGACTGCTACTAGTGCCTCTACATTTCGTCACTTGGAATAAAAAATGCTAGGACATGGGTTAATGTAATAATTGAAGTCACTGTAAGAAGTACAGGTTTCAGGGTTTTTTTACTATTTAATTTTTAGTCTATTAGGCCCCAGAAAGAGAAGAAATAAATTGGCTCTTCTTCAGTGCTTATATAGTGAAGCCAGAAGAGTTCGTTATGGTATAACAATCTGCTGGCTTCTTCCACAATATAGGCCTGGTACAGCAGCTGTTCTGTTTTAGTTGTTGTATTTCTTTTAAAATAATACATGGATTCAGTTTCAAATGAAGGAGAATACATCCTCATCCTTGTTGGTAAAATATCGAAGTTACTTCACTGAGCAGGTGAGAAGATTGCAATTGCTGTTAATATCTGTGGTGTTAATGTGTAAATACTAATGCTTAGTATTTATTTGTTGTGAAGCACCTACTACTTTGTGCTTTCTATATGTCATACATACTTTCATTGCTAGGGAATCTGCTCCACAGATGGGGTCTGATTCACTTCTGTATTTTAGCTGTGCCTAATGGTTGAAATCTATTTGCCTCAGAATCCAGGTTATGACAAAAGGCAACTTGGTCAGTTCTGTGAGTGGGAGTGTGTCAAGATCAAGATGACGACTATCTGATGAGGTTATCAGACAGCCTGTCCCTTGGTTGTAAGGGAGGTCTTTTGCAGGGAGGGGAGTTTCCTGACAAAGTGATTCAGAATTAAAAACAGTTCTAGAAATAGAAATTTAACTAGTTCTCATTGGAACTTCTGAGTACTAGCTCTCGTTGTAAGAATATAGATTTGCTTGATAGCTGTCACTCAAACGGGAAGCACTAAATCCTTTACGGAATAATCTCAAGTGTAGCTTGTGCAAGACTTGTCTCTTCCTGACTCATACTTGGAAAATGAGAATATATCGTAAGTCCTCAAACCTAAGAGATGGATAATGTATGTAATTGTTTCAAGCAGTTACAGCATTCTTTCTTCTTTGAAGCTTTTTGTATGAGGTTGTTTCTAGAAACCGGATTGATTTTTCTCTCTCATAAGGGAGAAGACCTGTATTGTGAGTTGTCAAAGCTCTTTCCACCAAGAAATCAACTCAGACTTCCTTTGCAGCTATGTAACTATGAAAAATGCGTTTTTCTGCATAGATTGTGCTTGATAAGTATGTAAAGGAACTGCAAAATGAAAGTTCAATGTCAAAGAGACTCTAAGAATGCATTTTCCTATTGCATATCTATCACCTTTGTTCTGACTATTCTGTTCACCTGAAAAAAACCCACCTTAATTACCTGTCTCATGCAGCAGCAGAAGAAAAGCTTTATTTGTTCTTATTGTCACAGAGCATATTCTTCTTTCTAGTTCCCTATCAAGACTCAAGGAGTGGTACTTAAGGGGGCAGAAGCCTGTGGCCTATGACAAAGGACGTATTGGGCTTTTTCTCAGTTTCTAGTGGCAGCGTTTGAGTTGGGATTCTTGAAAGGGATGTGTGTTTTCTGAGCTTTAGAGCTGCTCTGAACATAACAAAGACCCCACAGGACTGTGTTGTTATTTTTCAGTTTTTCTACTATTACACTCTGCATTTAAGAAATACTTAGCCAGCCTGGGAAGAATTTCTTTTGGGTGTTTTGGTCAAATTATTTGAAGTTTCATTCCTTCCCTTTTTTCCTTTTACTCCCAGAGTGGGAACGGAAGAAGTTGCTGGTGTGCACTTGCCAAATTCAGTGCAGTTCTTCAGTCCAATGTACCCGTCTGCTGGCTCAGAGGAAACTGTTGAACCTTACACCACTGAGAAGCTCAGTCGTATCCCTGGAGGTTACGTACCTTTGACAGAACCCTGTCAAATAATGACAGTAGACTTCAACAATCTGCAGGTAAGGATTTTTTATTTTATATCTGTTATAAGTAATCCATTTATGAATGAGAGCCCCATATCTTATTTGTTTTCCAGGTTAAATTTCAGAACAGTTCACAAGTGCAAACTTGGCAGGGCTCCACTAGAATCCTCTGCTGGTTTTGCTACTTGGCTGGTTATGTGGTGATGTGATTCATCAGATGACAAGCTGTGAGGTTTTGAAGGTGGAGTTTTTTGTTTCACATAGTTTAGAGGAACTAAACTAGCTCACCGTAGGATCAAACAACTTCCAGACTCAGTGCAGGGAGGAGGAGGAGGAATGCAGTAGACCAATCTTGGATGGTTTATGCAGTTGTGGAGCTGACTTAGTTTATTCCTCTGAAGTTAGAGTCTTCAAGAAACTCTTGAAGACAAAAGAGGATATATTTTACATGTCACATAAAAATGTCCATTGATGGGAAAGTGTAAAAGATTATGCTGTTTCTACAGTACGGCATTCTAAAATATCGTGGCGTTATTTTGTGTGTTTTGCACAAAATATGTTTTTATCTGTATACTGAATAGGCCTGAACTGTAAGGCAAGGACCTCAGCCACTCACAGCTGAGCATCCTAAAAAGATGGTAACATTTGGTTCTTGCTCACTGACCCCGTGGTGAGGAGGTAGCACAGAAGTGGTGAGTCAGAGCTTAAAATAGATTCTATTATATAAAATAAATTCTTGGCGACTGCTTGGCTAGGAGTTGCAGTGTTTCTGAATCAATAGCTTTTCCTAGTTGGCTTTTCTGACATCCTGAGATTAAAAATGAAATAAGAGAAGGCTCTTGAATACTACTGGGAGCCATCTCTCTGTGACCTAATGTTGCTTCGGCTTCTGGCATCAGTGAGAAGCTATTACATCTGAGAGGTGCCTGCTCTTAAGCATCTGCCTGCTGGCAGGCGTGAGGATAATTTTAGGGAGTAAAGCACAGTGTTACTCTTTAAACCGTGTTTCAGAACTCCTCCTTTGAAGTTTCCAGTTAGATTAATGGGGTGTTCCTGTCATGAAATGCTAAGATATCGTGAGCAAAGGTAAAGGGAAGAAATGGAATTCATTTATTTGGAATCAGTGGTTGCTGTTTGGTGTTACTTTTGTCACTAGGCTAATGTGGCAGTGCCAAACACTGGTAGGTTACTTTCAACCTGGGGGCTTTTTTGTGGGGTGTTTTTGTTGTTTTTGTCATGGCCACACCTGGGTGTCACGTCAGTGCACATAAAAAAATAAAACAGTAGAAAAGATAAATTGTCTGTGCTCCTATTGGAATTAAAAAAACCCAAACCTGCTGTGCTTAGTAACAGTAGCAGAGTTACCTCCTAAAGATTGCCATTCAGATATGAACTCACTTAGCACTGGTAAGGTAATTTCAAAGAACCAGTTTCTAAACTTGTATTTCAGAGAATGAGCGGGATGTTCGGTTTGTTCTGCTTGGGCTAACTATCCAGAGCTAAATTGAGAGAACTTAGAAAAAGACTTAAAATACAGTGCAACGGTGTTTCTCAAGCTGAGCTGATGACTCTGTTGCTGCAGTTGTTAGCAGCAGCAGCAGCAGAGTTCCCCTCAGGCCGGGGAAGGAACCCAGGCTGTAATTGCAGGCTGCAGACACTCACCTCGCCAGGTACTACCTGTGTGCGTGTTCACTGGCAGCAGATCAGTGCCACTGGGAGTGGAAGTGAGTGTTGACCTCAGCAGACAGTAATTAAAGCTCAGTCTCGCTTTCGGGCCCTAAGGGACTGAGCTGTTGCCAACGATGACAGATACTGGCTCTTTCTAATTTTCATGAGAAGTTACTGTGTGGAATGTCTGAGAAATTCTGGATCAAGACATAGGAGACTTGATAACTGCATTCTTTCTGTAGTTTTTCCTTCTATTTGTAGCTCCATTTACTTTTTTTTAATGCAAATTTATCTTTTTCTCATTCGGAGGGTATAGGTGGCATAGATCCCTTTCTGTTTTCACTGCCTATTCCTCTTGCCTTGTTGCTTTATTTTCTTTGCTGTTTACAGTTACTAGAACCAGGGGGTGAGAACCTTGGGCCTGCTGCTTCTGAGGAGAAATCAGGAAGAATATTTTTAATATCAAATACACTTCTAAACAGCTATAACTTCCCAGAAACAGAGAAATAGATGCACGCTTGTGCTCTTGCTGTCTTGCTTCAAGGGGTTTACTGCCAGCAGATCTTCAAATTATTACACTTTAATCCAGCTGAGGAGGAATGGGAAAAAAATGACTAGAGCAAAGCACTTTTACTGGCAAGCAGTGAGATCTCCTCATGAACTTCATCAGCATCCAGTAATTTTGACATGTGCATTGTTCAGCTATCTCTCAATTGAAAAAGAGCAGTGGACCAACTCTTGGAGAACACAGAATGAGAATAAAGAGGGGAAAAAAATAAAAAATGCAGCGTGTGAGAGCTACTCATGTTCTGAGAGTGGAACTTCTCTTTTGCCCTGTGAATTTTAAGACTGAAACTCAGAGAGGACAAATGGTGACCTAAGCAGATCAGGAAGCTGATAAATGTTTAGACAAGGCTGTTACTAAGCAGAATGGTTGTGGCTAAGAGAATCTTCGGACCCTGGTGATTGACCTCCTGTTAATCTGTTTATGCCAGAACTATCTAAGACATTAGATATGGGCCTTTTATGTTAGTGAATGTTGGAAGCAGAGAAAAAGAAATTGTACATGGAGGAAGACTTAATTCCTGTTACATATTCAAAACTTTTTAGGAGTTTTGGAGAACTTACAACCTGATCCCTTTGGGGAGATCTTAGCTCTTCCCAGTAGTGAAATGGTACATGCCTGAGCTTTTACACAAAGCCTACAGCCCAAGTAGCAGAGAAAATATCCTCAAGGATGTTTGACGTAGTGTTTTTGTAATGATTTTGACGGATTTCTGTTTGAGTGAATTCAGTGCTTATGTAAAGTATTTCTAGAACTGGCGGAACACAAGTTTTAAGTGAAGCATGTGCCTAATGGCTTTGTTGTTATTACTTTTCATACAGCAAGCCTTGCCAGTCTAAAGCCTTTCTTGCATTTTTCAGTGTTTTTAAATATGAACATTCTTAGAGATAGGCATGTTTGCTTTAATGGCTGATGGACACGTACATAATGGCACTATGCCGGTGAGCACTAATGATGATAATCAGTATCGTAGTGGCTTGTTAACTTCAGGTTTCTGCTGGGTCCCCTCCTGGATTGGTGCAGCAATTTGAGTGACTTCGTGTAATAAAAAACATTTTTTATTTATGGCAAGAAACTTTTTTCACACTTTTTCTCTCTTTCCACTTGGTCAGGAGCTGAAAAGCCTTGCAGATAGAAAACCCTGGAAGCTCAGCCTGCCGGTCACTGAAGGAGGAATGCTAGATGCTGTTGTGGTGTGGTTTGTACTACAGCTTGATGATGAGCACGCTCTGTCTACAAGTCCCAGTGAGGAAACTTGCTGGGAACAGGCAGTTTATCCTGTGCAGGGCCTCCTTGGTACGTCCTGTGGATTTCCTTGTTGGAGTACATTAACTTGGTTTCATTTTGGTTTTGAGGGAGTTAGGTCATCTTGGAGATTAGGAAGTGGCAGCAAGTAGGTGTAGGAGAAGTTCAAGGGCAAGTAGCTCTGAGGTGGTTTCTGGACTGTAGTGCACAATCCCTGCGTCAGGTCTTGTTTGTGGGACTTTGCGATGAAGCAGACAAGGGACCCACAATTGCAGATGCCCACTTCTGGGCTACAGACTAGAAAAATTCTTTTGTACACTCTAGTTAACAACTGATGAAGAAATGAGATGTTTGGTTGTTTGGGTTTGTTTAAGCACTGTAGGGCTGCTTTAGTGATGTTTGCTGTAAAGTAGCTGACATGACTTTTCTGTGCTGTTTTGCCAAGATTATTCCGTGAAGACTGGAGACACTGTGACGATGGAGGTTTGCTGCCAAGACTGCTACTTGAAGATCCAGAAGATTTCTTCTTTGGCTTCAGAGTGCGGGATGGACTTCGGTGACAGAGATGACACACTGAGCTTGGGCAATGAGGCTGAATTATGCAATGCTCTGGCTGGTCTTCAGACGACCAGCAAACAGGATGGCAGCAGTCACGTGTGCGTGCTGGAATCCAACAATGCACCGTACCATGAGTGCTTCAAAGCTGCCATGGGCAAAGTGCTGCTGTCATTAAATCCAAGTAAGGACTTGCAGTCCATGGATGTTGATGGACATGGCGGTGGGATGAACCTTCAGGAGAGTCAAAACAAGAGCCCTCTTGATGTGGCTCCTGATCCTTTGTACATTTTAGATGTATCTGAAGGCTTCTCCATCCTGCCAATTATAGCCGGCAAACTCGGACCAGTTAGAGCCTACAGTTCTGTTGAGAAAGAACAGCATCAGGCAGCACTTCATGTCATTTCAGAAGCTAACCATTTCCCTAGGGAAACATTGGAGTTTTGGCTCAGCCACTTGGAAGATGAAAATGTGGTGCTACAGAGACCCAAATCCGACAAATTGTGGAGTATTATTATCTTGGATGTTATTGAGACATCAGGTTTAATCCAGCAGGAGGTGATGGAAAAGGCTGCAATATCCAGGTATAGTATAAATGGACAAAAGTATTCCTAGGCATCCATCATTATCTTAAAACTTGAAAATGTTTTTTTCTAACTACAGAATTACTAGTTAGGTACCCAATTCCTATGCAGAGAGGCCTGCTCTAGGAATAGGAAATCTAATCTGTATGGAATTGGAGATGATTGAAATTATGTTGAATGAAAGCTGCTGCCATGTCGCTCCTCTCAGCAGTGATATTCTGCAGCAAGAGACCAAGCAAGGCTCAGGTGTTTTTTCTGGAAAACAAACTGTCTCCTGTATTGCTGTCAGCTTCAGTTAAACACTTACAGAACAGTGACTTAGATTCCCCCCAAGTCTTGTTTCCCTGTGGGTATGCGGCCTCCTTAACCAGTGCCCCAGCAGTGTGTACTTGCCAACTTCCAGTTTTATTAAGCATTTGTGCCAGGCCTTCAGTCTTAGATGCTGGTGCTATGAATAAATCCCACCGTCTTCATCTTGAAATAGCAGTTTCTGAGAAAAAAAAATTACTTAATTCCCTGGTTTTAATATTATGTGACAAGTTTTCTTTTTTTTGGATGATACAGTTGTCTGGTCAAATGATATCAAACTCAAATGCTTATGAGGGCTTGACTTCAGAGGAAGAGCTAGTGTGTCTTTCCTAAGTGTAGTTAATATTCTTTCATCACTGTTGAATTATACGCTTTAGAGGTGAAATCTGTCTCATCTTACAGATGTTTACTCCACAGTGGAGGGAAGATATTCCCACAGTATGTTTTGGTATACGGGATGCTTGTGGAATCAGAGTCTCTGTTACTGGAGAGTGCTGTTCAAGGAACAGAGCCAACTCTTGGGTTTAATATCGCCCCTTTTATCAACCAGTTTAAGGTATGAAGTCAGTCGATGTCTTCCAGGCACAGTTCCAAAGCCTGCAGCTGTCTAGCTGTTTAGTTTTGGTGTAACATGCAAGAAAACTAAAGAGCTGAAACTCTTCCTTATTGTTGAAGTTATCAAGAGAGTTTATGTGACCAGACAGGGACCTTGAGATACACTAAAATGGGTTAACATTTGTTTTAGAACTGGTGTGGGAGAAGTTTTGTGAGTAATGAAAGATGCAGTGTTACTGTACAGAATAGCGACTGTGCTGTTAATGTCTCCTTCCTCATTTTGCATCCCAACAGTCACATTTCAGAAAGGATTAGAAGGGTACATTTTGTATTTTGTCTGTCTCTTAGAGGCATTTCAGTAATTTCTAGAAACTTTTGCATTATGATTAAGTCTTAACTTTTAACTTCTTAAGGGCTACTGAAGCCTGAAGTTATGGTATGTACTCCTAGGTACCTGTTCGTGTGTATTTGGATCTCTCTACGTTACCGTGCGTACCCTTGAGCAAGCCAGCAGAGCTTTTACGGCTGGATCTCATGAACCCTCTATTGAACAGCTCCAGCAGAGAAGTGAAGGTGAGGTGTGTGTATGTGAAGTTAAAAGTGTGCTTTGCTGCTTGTTCATTGCTCACCTTGGCTGAAAATTTCAATACATCATTTACTTGTCTGCAGCTTTCTCTGAAATGGATTTAAATGGTCTGAACTACTTTATTTGCTTACTACTTTGGAAAGGGTGTAACGGATTAAACTAATATTTTAAATATTTTTAGGTACAAATTTGTAAGTCTGGCTGCGTCACTGCAATTCCCTTCTGGTATCACATCCATCTAGATGAAGAGCATAGCTTGAATACATCTGATCAGCTCTCGCACTGGAAACAAGCTGCAGTTGTTCTCGACGAGCCCCTCCAAGTTCAGGTTGGAGACGAACTTGTGCTTGATGTTCAGCACCATAAAAGCAATATCAGCATTACAGTGAAACGATGAAGAATGGCAGGTGCACACCAAGGTGTGGTTCATTACCTATGCATAAATTCACTGTTCGTAATATCCCTGATGGTAATTTATATTAAAGTCTACATTTTCTACTGATCAAAAGGCTATTTTGTTGCTTTAATAGTAGATGTTTAGTTTCCAGTGATGGACTGAAAGTTGCACTGTCAGGATATCTATCTTATCAAGCAGTCGGGGAGGTGTTGTCTTCGCTCCAGCAAAACCCTGATCGCTAGCTGTTGCAGTGACTACAGGAGTGGGACAGACTTGTCTTGCTACCCTGTCATGTAGTAAGAGAAAATGCATTCAGATGCCTGTACCAGAAATAAACAGCTGTAGATGTTCAGGGTAGAGTCCTCGTTTCTCAAACTGCAGTTCCACTTCTCAGTTGCCAAAGCATCCTACTTAAGTGTAAGTGAATTAGAGTAGGAAAGTCTTTTCATACTACACAGAAAACAGCTTTTGTTACAAAAAACAAAGAAAACCCACCCCCAAAAAAACACCACCCCACCCAAAAAAACCCCTCAGCCATAAAATCTAAGTTCCTCGCTGACACAATGAAATCCAGCAGGTACAGGATAATTTCACCAAAGCACAGTTTTACAGGGAAGTGTCCAGGCTTCTTCTGATGAAAGACCACTGATAAAAGCAAAAATATTAAATAATAGTTGTTAGGCATATTTATTACATTTTTTTAGCAATTAATAACACAGCAAAATGAAATAAAGAAAAATTAAGGACATATTCTACCCTTACTCAGGGAAAGCAGATAAGAGGGCTGAGAATGCCCATTTCGGAGTTTCCCAGCAGTGTGTTAAGGAAGGCAAGAGCAGGATGAGGCATAAAACAATGGAGGACCATCTGTGGTTAATGTAAAGATGAAGGACTCTTTGCATGTGAACTTTTTAATAGAAATGTGATAGGTCATGCTGTGGAATACTGGTGTAGTAGTTTTCAAAAGGCAGGGTAGGTGTCACTGAAAGCTTTCTATTTATTTTGGAAATTTAGTAGCGATCTTCAATGGCAAGGTATGATCCTATAAGCTACTTCAATGAAAAAATAACTTTTCTCCCACAAAAAAAAAAAAAAAGCAGGAGTACTGTGCATGTGGAATCAAGTAGCTGAGTAATAATAAAATAACGTGGTAGCTTTCCAGAAATGCTGTGACCAAAGCAACCCAGACACTGAACTAGCTGTTTTCCTGTCAAAGTCCTGTCTCTGCACCTTACCTAACTCTTTACACCAAACAGGCAGAACTTCAGGTATTAAAAAAAAAAATCATTAGGGTGAGGTTTTTGAAAAGCTAGAGCACAACAGTTATTTGGTTTCCAGCAGCTGTGATCCTTCAGGTGTGATTTCTACCACTGCCCCTTTTTAGCTGTATAGATTGAGGAAAGCAGATTATTTGTACTCACAGCTGCAGTAGGCAGTGAAGCCCCCAGGTGGTGTGAGCTTTTACAAGTTGTTTCCTGCTAGAACACTGCTATGGCATGGATAAAGATACCTGGAATCAAGAGTAAAGTAGATTCTGATTCTTCATAATCTCAAACAAGAATTCCTTTTTCAGTACGAGCCTTAACATAGTGACAGCACCATCTCTTGTACTTAAGATCGCCTTCCACGATGAGGACAGTTATATTCATGTGTCATTCACGCTCATAAAATTACTGTAGCAGTAAATCATAGTGAAAGAAGGTGAACAGTTTAAATAAAATCTTTAATGCTTATTTACAACAAAGGCAATGACTTGGCAAATGAAAATGATGATTTGCACTTTCCCACTAATTTCAGATACGTTAAGTACATAGTCAGCTATAAAATATGCAGCCTAGTGAGTAAGGCGCGATATTTACATCACACTAGTACTGCAAAAAAAAGCACTTAAGATGAATTTACTGTGACAGCCAGTAAACATTTATCATGTAAATGCTAACAGTGCTGAAAAAGAAACTTCAGATGTTACTTAGACGGCCAGTGCTCTAGGGTTTTTTTTGTCAGATTGGAAACATGCAATAGCAGTAAAAAAATCTGGTAACGGGATAAAAACAATACCCCTCTGATTCTGTCAGTTTTTGCAAAAGAATCTTTTTATAGAAGTGTACTTTTTCTTGATCTGAAATCTAATGCCAGTAACTCCAGTATTAGAGTGGCCACTTAGAAAAGACCTTTGCTAAGGTAAAAAACTGAGGTGGGGGGGAAGAAATCAACTATTACATTTGAACCCAGGCTATACTAGAGGCATAATACAATAATCCTACACGCAGACATTTATGAATACAAATTACTACAGACACGTGGTCAAGATACCCTGCTTTAGCAGCTTAAAAAAACCTTAAGTGTTAAAGAATGTATTGCAGCCTGAAATAAATAAACCGTTTTTGTTTTCTGTTTCCTTTTTGACAGTCTTTATCCCCCTCCCCCCATGTATTTTAAGGTATTAACCGTTATTCTTATTTTAGAAGGTCAGGACAAAAATGGTCAAGTGTAAGGTATTAATCCATCACCTGGCTGTCTCTTCTTAATGTCAAAGACTTACAAATGATGAGCTACAAGGACAGCAGATAGGCCAACTGTATGTTCTGGGCATGGAATTTTATAGCGAGGCCTGTGGGGAATGCTTTCTTTACTGATGTTCTGTAATAATTATCTTCATGAAGCGGTTTTATTTAACTATGCAGGAAGGGAAGAAGATGGCAGCTGTACAGACAGTACCATTTTGTCCACACTCCTTTCTGCCTTGGGGTATGGAAGTTACCATCATTAAGAGGACAACCAAAGCTAATACAAACACTTCTTGCTAATGCCCTCCTTAAAATACATTCTTGAAATTAAGTTTTCCCACTGCTAGTAGTACTCACATTTCATCTTTAGAAATGCATTTTTTCAAACGTTTCTTTTGAATTAATAGAAGTCAGTGTGATTCTGACATCCTTGTCTTTTTGTGTAACACAGGTATGTAAGTGTTTACCAGTTTAACAAGCTGACTCTTAAATTTATGCAGAAACTTTTACCGTGTGCGTGTTTGATACTAACGGGGTACTCAGAGATACTCGCATACCTTACAGATTCATATCCTCATCCTGTCTGCGCAGTAGCTGTCCCAAGCCTTTCAACTGTCATCACTAATAGTACCTGGTAACAGAACAGGTGTGGCAAGTACATAACAGACACCTTGACACATTCAAAGAAAAGCTGAGTCTAACTTTTATCCAAAGCTTTCTCTGATAAGTTGTGCTCTAGTTCAGGTGACTCCTCAGCGTCTCGAGGAGCAGAAGCGTTATAAATACCATCAACCGCAGGGGCTGTCGTCGGTGTGGTGAGAGGTGTCACCGTGTGTCCAAACCCCTGGTAATGACCCATGGGTGAAGATGGCATTGAAGAAGCATCAGAAATTGGGTCTTGAGTAGATGAAGACAGTAAACTTGTATGCTCGTTTTGTTCATGGTCCTCAGCAAAAAACATTTTCCTTGGCTGACCCAAAACTGTCCTTCCTGGAATTATGCCAAATGAAAATACCTTTTAATGCTTCCAGCAGAATACCCAAGTCTTTGAACATAAACTCTAAAACAAGCATGTTAACGTAGAAGATGAGTCTTTGGGCCATGCTAGCTTTAATTAATAAAAGGATTATCTTTCCATTATAAAAAGATATCCCTCTCTTCTACCTGACACTTACCCTGAGATCCATCTATTTAAAAGAAAAATGAAAAACTATACTGTAATCAGATTAAACAGGCATACTGGAGAGAGCAAAGTGCCGGATACATCATGAAATCCTCTAGGGATGCAGCTGCCACTGATTTGGTGCGGGATGTTCTGAAGGTACTACAGAGACGGGTAATAGTATAAAATGCATCTGCTGTTAACATCGTACAAATCTGTCTGTTACTTACCAACGTTCCGAACCTGTTCTGATATGTCTGCCCTTATATCAGAAATATCCCACATAGCAAGAAAAGAATCGAAGCATGACCCTTCTTCAGCTTCTTGAACGTAAGGTTTATAGGAGAAACTGTAGTGATGTGCAATAGCAGCCAGGAACATCTCAACACAAATGATAAAATCCTGCAACACAAGTAGTAGTGACTTAATCATTCATAACTGGAGAAAAATAGTTCCTGGGTTTCTTCTACAACTGAAAGACTGCAACTGCCTCAGGATACTGGCATCAGCTATTTTTCCACCAGCAGTAGGATACTCTTCGCAGGCTTTGGAGAGCCATGTGTGCTACAGACATGCTGGAATCAGTCCTTGCCTGATGGACTGATGTGCTGGAAGTGGATATTCAACAAGCAGGAGCTCTACAGTGAATTCTTGCACAAAGAAATGGAAGGCTATCCAACAGAAGTATTTAACTGGGGCACATTCCTCCTGCCCAACACATGGGGATAGAAATGTTGAGCATAAAACTCACTTGGGGTGACTGGCTGAAACAGCCCAACTTGTACCAAATTCACCAAATTCTATGTTAATTGAAGTCAGCATGGCAATATTTGCTTGAGATTATGTCATCTTACATATATCCACTCCTCCTCAAAGGAACTGCCTGCTCCTACCTGTAGGCCTGTAGCCACAGCTTCTACGCTTTGCCATTCCCAGGTGTGTTTCTCAGAAATAACGCCAACTTTCACCAACAAAGCAATAAGCACAGCTTGCCTATAAAGAATACTTTTTATTAGTATTATTATTGTAACAGTAGTGCCAAAAAAACTCCAAGCAAATCTGGCAAACAAGGTCTGTTCCTCTGTATACGTTATGTATCTATATAGCAAGAATCTTACAAAAAAAACCCAAAAAAGCAAAAAAACACTTTATATAAACAGTAAAAAAAGATAAAGATTTAGATTTTATTTATAAAGATTTAGATTTGTAAAGCTTTATTTATAAGGATTTAGATTTTAAGAGGAGGAAAACAAAACAAGACTTAAAAAGAGATGTCATTCATCCACAATCCTAAAGACCAATAGAGAACACAACCAAAGAAGAGCTGGTGGTTCCCGTTAGTTTTAGAACAAGCTGCTTCTCTTACAGGGTATTTATTACTGTGGCTCACAGAGTAACGTTCAGATAGTCAAATGCTTAAATGGTGACTTCTAGCTAACTTAGTAACTTATTTTGAAAAAGTGGGGTTTTTTTACTTCAAAATGTAAAAAAACATTTTTTGTTTTGAAATAATTGCAAGTGGAGATTCTAAAATAAATTATGTTCTTGAGAATACTAAGGAGCAAGTCTAAAAAATACTCTCAAGTGACCAAGACTGCTCTGTCGATCATACAAGTACCCTCTTCCCCTCACAGCACTTCACAAAGATTATGGGTAGATTTTTTGAGGCCTCCAATCTCAGAAACAAATCCAGCCTTTTTAGCTTTTTTATGATCCACCCCGAGAGCAAGAAATAATCAATAAATGATCCACTTACCAGAAAGAAACAAAAACTACCATCTTCACACACAGGAACTTGCCAACAGGTTGGATAGGGTTCAGTTCTTCACGTAGTACTTTATAAAACAGCACCAGACAATACATGGCAAACTAAGAAAGAAAAGAAAATTACAAAAAGCTTTCAAATTCTTGTGTGTTTTGTGATGGAGTTGTTTTACAGTACCTCATCAGCTAAAGAAATACACCACAGTGGGACACAAACTTAAAAAGCTATTGATTTTGGAAAAGAGGGTTTGGATTTATGGCATCTTTGCCTTACTGTTTTAGAGCAGACTTTTTAACCTGAAATTGTGTTTCTGAAATGCATGGAATTGTCAGAGACTGAGGTCATCAATCCACACACCACAGCAAAGCACAGGAAGGTGCCATAAAATCTTTTCAATGCCGAGCACATCTCTAGGGAAAATGGCATAAAAAGCATGTATTGTTAAGAATGCCTGAAATGTTGCCTCTTTATGTTGCCTCCACTTGTGCAAATCTGAACAAGTTTCCTATTAATGACAACTGTGAGCAACCAAACTAATGTAGTACGGAATTACCTCCCCTTTTCACACACACTGTCCTAGCCTCTTACTGCTAAGTTTCTTCAAGCAATCGTGTCAACCAGGACATGCAGAAGTATGTGCTGCTGCTGGGACTGTTGTCACAACAGAAAGCAGTTCCAGCTCCTTCTGTAACAGTCACCCATCAAACACGGTGGTGGCAGTAGGGCAAGGACACCCTTTTTGGATGGGATTACTGATTATCTGTTTTCCTAATATTTAAGTAAGTTATTTTTAAGTGTTTAACAGATGGTAACTGACTTACAGTGGGGAATATTCTGCCCATGAGAATTACAGCCATTAACACAATTACTCCCACTAGTTCACACAGGAACATTCACAGAACACTAATGTGATTACTTAAAAGAGCAGAAGGAAGTACTCTCCACACTCACCAGCTGTGACATGTTGTTAAGTATAACCAAGTAAGTCCAAGCGTTGTTGAAGCTGAAGTTTCCTTCATCATACACTCCCACGAGTTCACAAATTCTGAAAGAATTTTTAGAATTAATCGCTATTTAGTAAATAATCACTTTCTTGAAGTGCTAAATCTTCATTACATTGAGCAACTTGTTCAAATCCAAAATCTCTCTTGGTACTCAAATACAGGCATTGTGGGTCTGCACAAGAATCAGTTTCCCACAGCACATGCCATAGGAGGTTTGTACTGAATTTCCATAGAAGAAATAGTGTTTGAATGCAGGGTTAACATATCCCATTGTTAAATTAATTCAACAATATAGATTATTTTTTTTGTTATTTTGCTTTTAACAGTTAGAACACATACAGGTAATACAAGTATTTATATGGTTATTCTTTGTGAATAGCAGCTTTTTCTACAGTCCCCCAGAATTAACAGTCATGACCATCAAAACAAAGTTTATGAAATTAAGCTTTCAGCATCAACACGTGTAACTGCCTGCTACTGCTTTACAACAACAGGTTATGTGATACGTATGAGGGCACACAGGCAGGCTTGTCACACACAAACTTTAATAAAATTCAAAAAGTTACATGTAACCTGACTTTAAAAATACCCAATTGTCGAAGCCAATGAGAAAAGGGAGAAGGAGAAAAGACTCTAAAAATGAAGAGATCATAAAAATGTGTTCCCCACATAAACAGCACTTTACAGTCTCTCCCACTCCTTCAGCAGCAGGCATTAAGTATTTATTATTTCAATTCTGAAAATAGTCATTTGCTAGAGAGAAGTCATAAAGAAGTCACAGGTTGATTCAAATTGCCAGGATCCATTTAGAATTTAACATGACGAGTCTGCTTTCAAACTGCCTTGATTCAATACAAAGGGCATGAAAACCCTTTCCAGTGTAACTCAAATTTACATCCTGAAGATGAATATTAATTATTTATGAGCGTACTTACAAAGCAATAATGGTAGTAAATGGTCTGACAACAGTGTACTGCAAAACACCCAGTTTACATCTAAATAATAAAACTCTGCAAGAGAAACACAAAATTCATTGTACAAGGATTTAAAACCATTCACTTATGGAAGTTTCCTGTTCTCAGTAGCTTCACTAAACTGAATTTTTATCTCATAATAATTTCAACTCCTGCTTCCAGGACTTCAGCTGCTATGGTATATAGTGTGTATATGTGCAATACAGAGAAGACCTAGACCTTATAGATACATAACAGGAAATAATGATTCACTTCTTGCAGCCATGGAAGGGTTCTGGCTGGGCTAAACAAAGAATGCAATTGTCACAGTGTTTAAGAATGACTTACATTCATAGTTTGTCTTGAACATTTTAAACAGCTTTATGAAAATCTCTTAAGAGAGATGCTTATCAGATTAAGCATGCAGAAACAAGCAGGTCACAGGTGTGTGGCCTTTTGTCCTTCACCTGCGGGAGTAAAAGCAATAGGCTGTCTGCTCTACCAGCAATTCTACCTGAGCTTTTTGGCAAATATTGTGTGATAGCAAAGGAAGCAAATTGAAGGAGACCTTTTTCCAATATTTTTCAAAAATAAGCACCACCCAAGTCAATGCACATCAGTAACTGCGATTTCTAGAATGTTTTACAGCTGGATGAGAACATAACCACAGCTGCTTTCAGTAGGGGTTCACAGTTGATAAAGAAAATGTGTGCAAACCATGAACTGCCTCTGCCAAGCAACAACAGTTATACTACTGAATATGCAAACAAAATGTTTGTACATGATTATGCAGCTTAGAATTTTAAGATGTCATCATATACTCACTCTCCCATAGCCCACGACGGACAACAACATAGAGGAGGCAGATGTCTCTGCTGATCTTTCGCTTCTATTATTAATACGAGGTTTGGATACCGGTTGGTTAGATAATTTGAAAGAAAAACCATAAAATTATAGATGACATAAGCTTCATAGCATTCTCGACATGTATCCACATATATTGCAATGTTGGGGTATTTCAAAGCTATCCACTGTAAGAAGAGAGGTACACAAAAGGTTACATGCAAGAAAGACAAAAATTATTCCAACGACAACACTGGCTTGCCAGTTCAGCAAGCAGTGCTTCGTTAGACAGCAGGCACTAATTAAACAGGGCTGGAAGCATTTGGCTAATAAGAGTGTGATGCTACAGCTAGAAAATAACGTTCTGTAAAAATACAAGGAGAACTTCAGATTGCATCTCTGCTGCTTCAAATGGAAACATGCCTAAAGCACTGCGCAAGAGGTGCTCTCTGACCACACAATTCACTCTTTAATTTAAAAGTAACAGAGGAGATGGTTCCCCACATGTAACCTACTCCTGTTAGGAGGAAGCAAGATAGAACTGTTTCCTGAAATTCACATATCCATTGTCAATAAAGGTTTGAGAACTAAGTTTTTTAGTCCTTCAATACAAAGTTGATTTATTTTGGTATCTCATGTGTAAATGTTTGTTCTTGTATGTTTTCAAAATATAGAAGAAAGCAACAGGCTAGCCTTAAAGTGGTAATCATCCCTCTAAACCAGGATTTCACACAGAAAAAATTTTTTTGCAAAGCTGTGATTATGGATCAGCTGTCAGAGCTTTCAATTTTTAATTTTTAGTATCACATTGCTGTTGCACTGCTCAGTGCAAGCTGTCCTACTGTTGGGGTTTTTTTTTGGGGGGAGGCAGTTAAATAGAGGCAGGTATTTTGAGTTTACTATGCTTCCCTAGGTTGTAGTAGAGTGAATGTTGCGCCTTCTCAGACCTTATTAGAACTACAAGAAGATGCTTCACATCCTCATGGCAGTTAAGAAATATCAGAGATGACAGATGCTGCAACACCTTTGTGGAAGATGTGATACTGCACCTAGCAAACTGAGAAGACAGGATTTGAATCTGAGAAAGAGAACTTTATGTTCAGCTCAGATCAAGCACTCTAGGAGGATACCATATATGCAGCAAAGGCCATAAGATCCAGGAGTCTGGAGATCATTTAAATAGCAGGTAATTTTCTTCCAAAGGAAAATTTTGTACTTGAAATTGTAATATCAACCTGAGCTAGCTGATATTCCCCATAGGAAACAGATAATGAAATAATGTTTTCTCCCCTACTCTCCTTCACTTTCAGCCACTCTAAATCCCAGTCTTTCAAAAAAAAAAAAAAAAAAAAGAATAGGAAAAAAAAAAGAAGAAAAAAAGAAAAAAAGGGAGAACGTACATAAGGGTAACACTCCATAAACAAAAGATGGGAGAAAAATCAAAGGAAAGGTTCATGGAAAGCTGTCTTTTGTGGGGGAAACGGAAGTATTTGCAACGTCAAGAGGTGATGACAACATGTAAACACACATCCTCTACAGTCCACAGATTTAGAATGTTGCTTAGCTCTGGCTGAAATCACCTCTGTGCATGGAACCACAAGTGACGTGTTTACATGAACAGTATCTGGTATGGCCAATAGAATCTGTCCCATAAAAGTATTCAGAAGTGGATTTTTTTGTGGGATCTTGCCCTTTGCTCCCTGAAGCAATAAGGAAGAACTTTAGCACTCAGCATAACTTGGGAAAGAATTTTAGTACCAAGCCTAAGCCAGAAAAGAAAGGTAAGGTACTGAATTTTGAGACTGCACTTGGATCAGTCTGGTTTCCAGTTCAGCTGTCACTGAGGATGGAAGGACCAAAAGCAGGCACTTGTCATCCCCCTTTCCTTATCCGTCATCAAGGATACCCAAGGACAGACAGAGTTAAGAAGGGTTACCAAAGCGATCCCACAAGCTTCACAAAAAGAATGTGATATTGCAAGGACTATGCTTCTGATGTACTCCATCAACAGGAATACCCAGAAGTTTCTAGGACTACCACTTGCCATGCAGCATTGTTCCTGCTAACTGCGACACTTTTCTTCCTCATTCCCACAGCAAACAGAATTTTATTGAGCTGTTAACAGTAAGAGAACACTTACACTGTCTAAACTGTAAATCGGCACCATCCATAGAATCCTGTTACAATAACAAAAGAACATTTAATATTACTAGAAGTATTTTTAGTCTGAATTAAATCCAACATTTGTAGCACAGGTAAAACATGAAATGTTACCTTATTATTGGTTTCTGTAATTCAGGTTGAGTATAATGAACTAAGTGCTGTAGTATTCCCCAGAGAGATATCGGTATAGTCATTAGTAGAAATATCCCAGCGATAAACCATGCCTTGGTATGAATTCCAACCTTCCAAAGAAAAAGAAGAATGCAAGATCAAAGTTTCAGTATTAAAGTTTTACTAGGATAGCAAGAAAAATATTTTTTTTTTAACTGTGAATAAAGTTTTAAGATGAACTTTAAGTATATATCCCAATATTATGTTTAGTTTTTCTGACCTTCCTTTTCAAAGACACAAAATCCCAAAGTCTCCCTTGCAATCTGTATATCTGGCTTAGAGTAAAACTTAAGAACTTAAAGGGAAGAGATGAGAAATCTTGCAGAACGAAACAAGAACATCACCAATAAACACAAAATGTTCTATAAAAACATACTGATGCTCACTATTTAATTTACTGAAAGCCACAAAGGATTTCCTTGCTTTAGTTCTGGAACTTTTCTCAGTTCAGAGCTTCATTACAAAGTTTCTGAAAGTTTGTGGATTTAAAGTATTTTTAGCTTTAAAATCAAGTTCCAACTACTAATCAATTACAACTAGTTTAACAATCTGAAATACATATATATGTATATATACAAGTGTATAATGTCTGCTCAAACAATTTTAAACCCAAGCTCTCTGAAAAATAAGTATATTAATAATCCTAAGTACCAAAAATTGAAAAACTGAGAAGACTCTTCCACAAAAAGGGGTTTTTTGGGATGAGAATTTCTTCTCTGATCTCCTACTGTACAGCAACAGCCCACATCTTCTGTTGATTTCCAGTTCAAAGACCGCTCCTGCGTAGTTTCTCCACCCATGACAGCTTTAGTGATTTTGAGACTTCAGATGCCCCTTCACTATAAGCACATTGTGCTGGACGTATGAAGGCATCAGAAAAACAAGTAGGTTTCAAAATAGGAAATCTAAACACACTCAAGACAGATCGTACTGTTATTAAATGCTTAAAATGACACCATGGAAAGCTTACTTCCAGTGCAACAAGCCTAAAATACATATTTTAAGGTTAAAATCTCACTTTTTGATAGAAAACTAATGCCGTCACGTGCGGGCGTGATTCACGCGTCACCACTGTGCCCCAGGACAGCACCAGCAGTGTCCCCGCTGCCCCAGCGCTCCCCGGGCAGGCACAGGCCCTGGAAAGGGGGCTATGACCCACAACGCCAGGACTCCTGCTGTCAGCCCACACGGCCCGGGCAGGGCAGCTCCCTGACGCCCGTTTCTCCACACAGCTACTGTCCGAACACCACCTCTGGATTCACGCGTCACCACTGTGCCCCAGGACAGCACCAGCAGTGTCCCCGCTGCCCCAGCGCTCCCCGGGCAGGCACAGGCCCTGGAAAGGGGGCTATGACCCACAACGCCAGGACTCCTGCTGTCAGCCCACACGGCCCGGGCAGGGCAGCTCCCTGACGCCCGTTTCTCCACACAGCTGCTGTCCGAACCCCACCTCTGGCTGACCCGGCAGGAGAACGGAACCCTGCCCCGTCCCGTCCCCTTCCTTCGTGCTCCAACACCCCGGCGGACGTGCCGCGGGACCCCTCCGCCCCCTCCCCCGGGGCTGCACCGCGCCCCCGGCCCCTCAGCGGCGGC